>NW_003852484.1:2345551-2364143 GCF_000181295.1 Otolemur garnettii | reverse complement strand
ATATATATATATATATATACTTGCACAAGAAGAAAATAGGAGAAAACAAATGGAACAAATATGGCAAAATCATGACAACTGTTGCGTTTGGATGGAGGGTATATGGTAGTTCATTATTTTATTTTGAAATATTTCATACCACAAACTCCGAGATAAAGGGCCTACCCAGGGACAGGGGTCATACTGAAGGATCCAGGTGAGGTGCCCAGGGAGGGCCAGCAGGAAGGAAGAGGCGGGGTGGGAGGAGCCAGAGGTAGCACTCTCCTCCAGGGCCTGCCATCAGGCTGGACAGGTAGCCTTCCACTACAGAGCCCTCTTTCTACAACTTCATTCCTCAGGAGTTATTGCCAGATGCTTTCCTAAAAGGTGCTAAAGACAAGAATCTCCTTCCCAGGAACTTTTATAGCTGGAACATTTTAATCCAGTTGAGGTGGGGAAGATATCAGGTGGCCTAACAGTGGGCCCGCCTGAATGACCTCCCAAAGGCCCTCCCTGCCCCTGATTCATTAGGAAGGAGGGGAGGGAGCTCTGAGGCACTGAGGAACTCAAGATAATTCTAGCACGGAAACTTGTAGAGACCCCAAGGTTTTGAGCAAACTCCTACCAGGTAGGCCTTTTACACCTAAGGCCAGGGCACCCTGGTACTGAGGAAAGGGCCAGTTCCTGGGTCTCATTCACAAGCCCTCTGTGCTACAGGCTGAATTATGTTCCAAAATTCCTGTCTTGAAACCCTTCCTCCCCAGCCCCCCAGTGTGACTACAGAGCCTTTGGGGAGGACATTAGGGAGATGAAGTTATAAGACTTGATCCCTAATCCCTTAGGAAGGGGAGGAGATTCCAGAGGCATCTCTGTGCACACACAGAGAAAAGACCACATGAGGATCCAACTGAAGGCAGTGCCTGCACCCCACTGGAAGAACCAGACACCAATCCTCCTGGCTCCTTGACCTTGGCTTTCCAGCCTCTATAACTGTGAGAAAATAAATTTCTGTTGTTTAAACCACCAACGTGAGATATTTTGTTATGTCAGCCTGGGCAGACTAATGCTGTCCTTCCCCCAGGAGAGCTGAAACCCAAAGGTGTGTCACTGTTCCATCTGCCCCAACAACATCTCTGTCTAGCTCAAGGGCCCCTGAGGTCCTAGCATTCCTCCCCCGACTCATCACATGTGTTCCAGCAAGGGTGACAGGTGGGTTTGCCTTTCCAGAGAAGAAAAGTGAGCTAGTATAAATGAGAGGCTCCCACCCTCTCCTGTGCCTCTTCCAGCCTCCCCAACAGGGCAGTGAGGGAAATAACTACCTCCTGACAGGCCCTGGACAGGCAGGGCCTCAGAGAGAACATTTCCTTAAACCCCTGCCCCCGGCATCCCTCTCACTGAACAAATATTTGTATGTGCTAGTCATCATCCTTCTTTCATTCAAGTGACAAATTTTTATGAAATGTCCATTTTGCTGAGTGTTGGAGACAGATATGGAGCTCCTAACTTTGAAGAAGACAGAAATTAACAGATAGAGAAGCTGATGTAGGAAAAACATGGGCCATGAGACAGTATCTCAAGTGAGAAGACCAGTCCAAGTCCAGTCAGTGTAGATGGTGTAAAGCAGCCAGGGGATAGCCATGTGACCTGAGGTGGCCATGTCTCCTCTTGGGGGCCCCATTCACTCTTTTGAAATTGAGAGGGCTGGATTTGATGGCTATAGTCCATTCCAGTCCTGACATTGTAGCATCCTATGACATGAAGCTCAGAAATGATACTAATGAAGACTGCAAGGTCAGATGGCCTGGGATGCCTGCAATGTGCCAAAGGACAACACGGCAAGACCCTGGACCAGCCAGGGCAACTGAATATTCCGTGGGCAAGGGCACAGCTGCTCACAGAAATCAGAGTGGGCTCATCTCCCTGGTGAAGTCTGGCTGCTGTGCCCATCAGCAGGTCTGTGCTACAGAGCACTCAGACCCCAGGAGCCAAGATCCATGGTCGTCACTTATTCCTGGAAAGAAAGGCTAGTGTTACTTGCTCACCCAAGGATCCCACCTTACCACCTGGTCCCTGCTCCCACCATCCCTAGAGTGAGGACTGATTTTACATGTCAACTTGACTGGGCTAGATGATGACCAAAGACATGGCAAAACAGTACGTCTGGACATGTCTGTGAGGGTGCTTCCACAGAGATTCACATTTGACTCAACAGACTGAGTCAAGAAGATCATGGTTTTAGTCTGGTTTGGGGTTGCTATAACAGAATACCTGAGACTGTGATTTATGAAGAAAGGAGGCTTATTTAGCTCATGGCTCTGCAGGCTGGGAAGTTCGGGAAGCATGGTGCGGGCATCTGCTCAGCTTCTGGGGAGGGCTTTTCCTGCTGCGTCATAACATGGCATAGGGGAAGCAGACAAAACCTAGGGGCCTCCTGGCTTTATAACAACCCACTCTCTTGGGAACTCATCCAGTCTCACCAGAGTGAGAACTCGAGAACTCTGCTCACTACCATGAGGAAGGCACCAAGCCATTCATGAGTGACCTGCCCCCTTGGTCCAAGCACCTGCCATCAGACCCCACCTCCAACACTGCCACCCTGGGGAACAAATCCCAACATGAGTGGTGGTGGGGACAAACTCTAAACACAGCATTTGCCCTCATCAAATGTGGGAGCAGTATCAAGTCTGCTGAAGGATTGGTTAGAAAAGGCAGAGGGATTGTGAAGTTACACTCCCTTCCTGAGCTGGAGCATTGTCTTCTCTTGCCCCAGGAAATCGGGCTCTTGGTTCTCAGGCCCCCAGGCTTGGACTAGGACTGACAGGCCTTTGCGTTTGCACTAGAACCACACTACCTGCTTTCCTGGTTCTCCAGCTTGCAGACCACGGGTCTTCTCAGCCTCCACAGCTGTGTGAGCCGGTGCCTCATAGCAAAGCTCTCTGCATGTCTCTATATATATCCTAATGGTGCTGTGTTTCTGGAGAACCCTGACACAACATGCAGTACCCCAGAGGGAGCCCCACATCCCCCTCACTGCACCGCATCCCCTCACTGCACCGTGATTCCAGGCCCCCTGCCTGTGCCAGGCTCCTGCTGTGACCCCAACAGTCAGGGGAACTCAAGCCCATCCCCTCCACATGCCCCCCCCCCCCCCAGGGCCAGGGAGGTGCCGCCCACCCACTTCTCTTTGAATGGCAACACTATTCCATGGCTCTGGCTCATCTTCCACGCCTCCTCTTCCTCGCTTGACAAATCCTGTCACTTTTCCAAGAGAAATGTCTCTCCCTTCACCCCCTCCTTCCCACTCCCACTATGCTCCCCATCCTGCTGCCAGGCCTCTTCTCAGGGTCTGTAGGACAGTGGCGCCCTGCACCTCACCCTCCTGCCGGCAAGCCTCAGTGGGTCCCCTTTCAGTGTATTCTATAGACACTCCTCACCCAGCATGCAGGCCAACCAGGATATGTTGCACTTCCAGCCTCAACTCCTGCCTGCCCCAGGGAGGACCCTGCACTTGGGTCCCCTGGAAGACTCATTGTGCTCAGACAAACCCCATACTCTCCAGCTTCCAAGGCTTTGCTTCTGCCCTTTCCCCTGCCGGTCATGCTGGTGCCCCTTTCAAACACCACCTCCCTCATGAAGCCTTCCCTAGAGTCTCCCCACTTCCAACACTTCCTAGCTGCTCCTGAGCTCCCCTTCTCCTCTGAGTTCCTTTCCCCCCTGGGCTCTCAGCTTGCACTTGCCCATGCTCCTTATTTCATTCTACCTGGTCTTAAGAATTCTGGTGTACTTGTTGTAGATCCCCCATCTCAACCCCTCCACCTTGAACAAATGACAAGCTCCCTGCACATACCTGCACCTTTCTCTAACACTCTATCCCAGGCCGTGGACACAGAAATTCTCAAGACATATCTGTTCCCTCAAATGAAACTGAACAACCCGTACTTTAGAGGGAGCAGGCAGGGGCAGGCTGCCAAGGTGCACTGTGGAGGGCCTTGGCGCTGGCTGTGACTTGGGAGCCAGCTGCACCCACCGTGGGGACAGGTCTCCTCTGTCCGGCACAGCTCAATTGTAAGTTTATGAGTCATGGTCACGAGGCCATGGCAGCTTAATGAGGGACATTCTCCATCCCCACACACACACATGTGGGCACACACAGACACACAGACACACCCCAGATAGCACTTTCTGCTTAGAAATCAGTTAAGACTCCAGGAGACAGGGCAAAAAGGGACAGAGATGCCCAGAGATCTTGTCCTCTCCAGAGGTCTGCTATGTCCTTTCTCCACCTCCTCCTGCCTGGAGCAGAGATGAGGTGGAGAGTCACCTAAGAAACAGGCCAGTGGCAGGAAGGCAGGGCGGGAGGTGGGGGGGTGAGTGATCTGCACCCCAGGCTCTACAAATGGCCCCATCTTCATGTACCTACATGGCCAAAGAGCCCAGACCAGCCAAAGCCCAGCAGCAGGCCCCAGACCCCAGGCCTGCTCAGCCCCTCACTGTTCTTCTCCCAGGTTGTGGCAGGCAGCTCAGGGGAGACAGTGGACCATGCTCCCATCAGATCCTGCATCAGTTTGCTAGGCTATTGCAACAAAACACTACAAATTCAGTGGCTTAAACAACAGAAATGTATCGTCTCACAGTTCTGGAGGCCAGAAGTAGAAAATCAAAGTGTTGGCAGAGTTGGTTCTTTCTGAGGTCTGTTCCCCAGAAGGAAGACTTTGTTCCCTGCCTCTCTCCCAGCTTCTGGAAGCCTCTGCTGTTCCTTGGCTTGCAGATGGCATTCTCCCTGTGTCTTGAGGTCATCTTTCCTCTGAGTATGTCTGTCTCTGTGTCCAAATTTTCCCCTTTTTATAAGACCACCAGTCATATTGGTTAGATCTCATTTTAACGTGATGCTCTGCAAAGACCAATAGACTCCAAGGTGGAAAACCCCTATTGATACTGCTACTGTTCCTGTTGAAATAGTAACCACAAAAGCTGCTACCCTAGTAGAGTTCACTGTTATTTGAATGAGCAGTTAATGCAACCAGAAGAAACACACTATTATAAGCATGTTTACCAGCACTATGAGACAGGTTACTTGTATCATCTCCACTTCCTGCTGAGAAAGCTGCGACCCAGAGAGGTTAGGTAACTTACTCAAGGTCACAGTTTATGAATGACAAAACCAGGATTCAAATGCACGTGGTCCTTAGCCACTGCACTATAGTAATCACAGCATATTATGTTAGCCCTTGTGCCAGTTCTGGGTGGTACAGACATTATCTCATTATGATAGCTAGTTCCAAATCCAGCCCTGGGGTATGGTCCACTCTGGCCATCAGATTAAGCCATGGAGAGTTCTTATAGAGCAACTGTCCCTGGTGAGTAGGCTGTAACTGCCACCCAGGTGAATGGGCAAGTAAAGAGCAGGTGGCAGGGACATGCTGGACAGATGGAACCCACTGCCTCCCTTTCTAAGCCCTCCCCCACCAGAATGCGGGTGGACACAAGATCATATTGTATCAAACCCAATTGCTATACTATAGTGAAAAGGACTTATCGATTTTTCCTGTAGGCTTTTTATTTAATGGGGGAGAACTGCAGGAGAGAGTTGAGCATGAAAAGCCTGAAACTGACCGCCTTCAAGTGCCACAGCCATCCCTGATGTGCTAACCACAGCCTTGGCCCAGAGCCAGCCCCTTGACTTGTGGCCTTCTCTGTAAGTGTATGTGCTTATTGGTGTGTTGTTGTTGTTACTGTTAACTGTTGTAATAATCACATTACCCAGTGTTTCTTCCTTGGCCACTCCGGGGACAGCACACACATTAGCTCATAATAATGCAGTCTTTACTGGGAGGCAGAAAACCATGCTGGCCCTGGGACTACCAGCTACCTCCTGGGCCCAGGGGCCCTTGGAGGGCTCTACCCGGCTCCTGCTCCTGCCAGGCTTTCTCCCTTTCCTCTTGGCAAAGTGGCACCAAAGCTGAGTCTAGATTTGCATGAGCAGTTAATGCAAGCAGAAGCTACAATACACAAGACCATGAAAAAATGAGGGCAGGCCCAGTGGCCAAGCAGCTACACACTTAGTGGTCTCACCCTCTTTTCTCTTGGCCTATCTGGTATTTCCATGGGCAATGGGGAAGGTTGGGGGGTTTTATACAGATTATGTATACTAATCCTCACAACAGCCCCGTGGAGTGGATTTCAACAGCTCCAAGTGCTAGATGGGGACACTGGCACCAACTGTAGACTTTTGGGACACCCTGTAGTGAGGACAGACTGAGTCCCTCCTTGCCTGCTCTCATCCTAGTCTGATGGGGGAGACAAGGTACTTGTCCTCAGGAGCTGCTAGTCTGAAGGGGGAGATGCAGTTCCTGCCCTCAGGATCTCCCTGTCTGATGGAAGGGCTGAGTCTCTGCCCTCAGGGAGCTCCCTGACACCATCTGAGAAGGCCTGCCATTGAGCCCTAAGGCAGAAGGGCCCCACAGGATAGCATCTGGCTGCTGGCACCCAGTCCCAGGAGTGCAGTGTCTTCCTGAGCCAGATGAGGGTCCTCAAGGATCTGGAGAGCAGGAGGCATATCCCTTATGAAGAGAAGGGGAGGCTGTCCAGACAAATGGGAAGGCACATGCAGTGCCCCAGGCCTTGGGCCTGTCATCACTCCCATGGGCAGCATCCCCCAAACCCTAACGTCCTCACTTACTGCCTTAGAGGTGGCAGGGAACATAGTTTCTATTTCTCATGAGCACAGACCAAGACTCAAGGAAAGGCAAGGCCTTGGGCAGCCTATGGTGGAAGATCCCTAACTTCTCATTCTGCTTTCCTTGTGGTCCAACACTGGCATCAGGTATGGAGGGGCTACAGCAGTGAGGCTGGAAGCCAGGCTGGGGAAGACAGCAGCAGTGCCCACGTGTCTGTACCACACACCATATATACACACAGTGCCCTGCACACAGCTGGGCTAGTAGGCTTGTGTAGGCCGAAAGGCAAGTGTCTGCCCTGCAATGGAATGATGGCCTAGTTCAGGCCTCCTAAGGCCCTTCAGAGTCCCAATGAGACAGGCAGTGGACCGCTCATCTCACAAGCAGAGCACAGGGCTGCCCCACTAGGCTGGGAGCTCTCTGAAGGCAGGAGCCAAGTTTCCTTCCTCTGTAAGAGGTGGGGGTTAGGCGAGGCAGGACAGATGAGAAGGCCTTGGGGCCTCCCCAAGAGAAAGGCAAATACTCTCCTGTGTCCTAGCAGGAAGCCATTAGAGGTTCTAGACACCCCACTGGAAAGATGGTCCAGGCAGAATCCATAATCCTCTCATAAACAATCTCTTCCCAGGGCCAAAACCGCCCCCCCACCCCCCACAGGGAAAAACAACAAGCATAAAGAGGCCTTGAGGGTGGGGCACTTGTGGGGAGTGCCTCCTGCTACCCCCACAGCTGTTCCTCCAGCCTGACTCAGGACGACCATCCTATTGATCGTTTCTCCTTCACCCCACATTCAGCCTGGTGGGTGCAGGCTGGCTTTTCTAATGGGCTTCAGTTTTGAAGGATGTTTTTTTTGTGTGTGTGCACACAAGTCAGTGTGTGCGTACATGTGTGTGTGCGTGCCCATCTGTCCTGGGGAGCAATAATAGTTAACAAATAAGTGAATGGCAAAAATAGCCTCAAAGGAGCTGACAGGCAGAAGGCCAGAGTGGCCGGGCGTGGGGCCAGCACCCTGAAATGCCAAATGTTAATTTAGCCAAAAGAAAAAAAGGTCCAATTCGAGACTGCCTCCGTGAGCCAGGGTCAGGGTCTGTTGTGGTTTTTGGCAATAGCATAGCCCCTCCCCAGGTGCTCTGGGGTGCAGCCCAGGGAGGAGGGTCACCTCTCTGTGCTAGGGTAACTGAGTGTTGGAGAGAAGAAGCCTGGCCTTGTGCGCACAGGTTAGGATCAGGCCGGAAGCTGGCAGGCCACTTCCCATAAGTCCTCCAACCATCCACCCAGTTGGCCGTCCCCAAAAGTCCAACCAGCCAGAAGAACGTTCTGGACATCATCACAATCTCACGCCCTAGCATGGGTCCTGCCCCACCTAGACATTCCCTCAGGGACAGGGGATGTGACTCCTTGTCCTGGCTGTCTCTTGCCCTCACCAGACCCCTCAGGTGTCTTATCTGATTCTTCGCTGTGTGTGGCCTTCACTGCAACAGGCCTCGTGGGCTCAGAGCTCTCTGGCGGTCCATAGGTGGCTTTGCTGTCCTCCACTGCATGCGTGTATGTCTTGATGAGGCTGCAGAAGGAAACACACCTAGGAGAAGCAGATGTATGCCCCATCTCTCTTCCCAGCAGCCCCAATCCTTTCAAAACTATCCATGGCTTTATTTACCAGCCTCTCTGGACCTGTCCTCAGCAGGGATGCTGGTCACAGAGCTGACCTCACCATGGCCTACCTCAGCTGCAGCCACCCACAAATGCAGGAGGACCTGGACCAGCCCATTCCCATGTTCACACTCACCAAGGCAGCCCGGGCCCCAGACCATAGCGGGGCTGCTAGGCTCCTGGAGGGTCTGTGCTAGTCACCATCCTTAGAACCAGAATACGGATGGGACTGGGAAGGGAGAAAATCTCAGGGCCTAGGACTCATCCCTTCTTCTACCTCTTCTCAGGGGTGATACAGTTTTCCTCCACTCTGTGTACAGCTGGCTAGACACACAGGCAGTTGAGAGCAACACCAAGCTCTCCAGTAATAGGAGGGACTTCAAAAGTACAAACTAACTAGAACTGGGACAGACCCCAGGTCATTCGTTGCAGGCTTTTGACCTTTAGTCCCTGTGCTAGGGCTTTGCATCCATCATCACATAAATGCTAACACAACCCTGTGGGGGCAGCAGTATACCCCATTTTACAAGGGAGAACTCTAAGGTTCACAAACGCCACAGCTCTGGCCAAGGAGAGACACTCCATAGAGAACACAGCAGTGAACAAAGTGAAGTGCCTTCGTGTAGGAGCTAACAATTTAATGGGGGAGCACTCCAGAAATAAACCTAAGAGTTCAATACATACTGCATGGGCAGCCCCTGAGAAAGGGCAGTGTATAGAAGTTGGTGCATAGGGCCTAGAGGATGTCAGGAGCCCTGTCAGGGGTCGGGTGGTCAGGATGCCTGGGTTGGGGGGTTGGGGAGGCTCCAAGAGGGCGCTGGTGGCAGTGGGGGCTTCTGGGTCTCAAAAGGATCTTTGGGTTTCTAACACCTGGATGAAGGCAGAGGAATTTGAAGGAAAGAAGCTGATATAGGATATTTAAAGCCCCCCTAAAAGTAAGGCCCTTGGCATTTATCCAGGTCTCCTGGGGAAGAGGTGATACCCAGTTCCCCGGAGGCTGGGGATGGTTTGGTAGGGGGTGCCTAATAGAAGGGGATTTAGCATCGTAGGTAACAAAGGCAGGAAGAAGCCAACAGGCAGATGCCCAAGGGCTCCCTGTGACCCCTGCCTTCCTGTCCCTAGGTCCTGGTCCTCAAGCTCCCCAGAGGGCCTCCTCTGGCCTCTACGGACAGTGCTAGCAGCCTCCCCACCAGTTACCAGTCTCCAGGTTCTCCGTCTATGGACCCACCCCACACACCAACACCAGAGCTACCTTTCTAAATATAGATAGGACCACATCTCTCAGCACACAGCCTTCCAAAGATCCCCACTGCCTCCAAAAACGCCAAACATCTTGGCACCATAGTGTGTACTCTTCCCAACCTAGTCTCACCTACCAGCAGCCTCACTGCTGCCACTGCACTCTGCCTGTTCTTCCAAGCTTCAGGGCTATTTCTTGCCTTTATGCCTTTGCTCTGCTGTCCCTCCGGTGACCCCTTCTCACACATCTATCCCTGAAACCCCTAGTCATCCCCTAAGCAGCTGAAAACCTACATCTTTTGGGAAGCCTTCTATGACTTACCCTGGAACCAGACAAGTTACACTATTTCCTTTGGGGCACAGACAGCAAACCACACGTATCACACTGTGCCCAGTAGGTACCTGTGTCCCTGCACTGGACACAGACAGCAGCAATACATAGAGGTAAGAGCCCAAACTTGGGAGCAAATAGCTTGACCTGCCATGCCTCGATGTCCTCATCTGCAAGACAGGGGCAACAATAACAGTGCTCACCTCAGAGGGTTATTGTGAGGATCAAACGCGTTCACAGCTCTTAGAACAGAACTGCACACAGAGGTGGCACATTACCAGTTTGCTGTTGAAGGCAGAGTCTGTAGTTTATTCATCCTGGTTTCCCAGTGCCTAACACACAGTGGATACTCATTAAATAATTCAGTACAGTAAACATTTAACACCAGTACTGAGGCACAGAGAAAAATGACTCGCATAAAAATAAAGTTGAAGACTCAGCTCTTGTAGCTCAAGTGACTAAGGCACCAGCCACATACACCAGAGCTGGCTGGTTCGAATCCAGCCTGGGCCTGCCAAACAACAATGACAACTACAACCAAAAAATAGCAAGGTGTTGTGGTGGGTGCCTGTAGTCCCAGCTACTTGGGAGGCTGAGGCAAGAGAACCGCTTAAGCCCAGGAGTTGGAGGTTGCTGTGAGTTGTGATGCCACAGTACTCTACCCAGTGCGACAGCTTGAAGCTCTATCTCCAAAAAATTAATTAATTAATTAATTAATTTAATTAAAATAAAATTGAAGATGATAAATTTTCTTTGGGGACATGCTAAGTTCAAGCAGATGGAGGGACACTGACCAGGACCATTGATGGACAGGGACTCATGACTTAGGTTAAGAAATATTTGAAAGCCGTGCACTGTTTGGCTTCATGCCTCTCTCCCCCTAGGGTTGTAGGGTTTTTGCCCCCATAGCTCTCCCTGTCCAGGGCTGTGGAGTACATCCCTTTCTTATCTGAGCCTAGTGTACCCTTTAACGTACACATAGGTGGGAATCTTCGAGACCATCTGATCTTTGCTGTACAGATGGAGAAACCAAGGCAGAGACGGATGTCTTCTTGTCAGGACGGCTGAGCCCACAGTCATGCTGTGCAATATCATAGCCAGTGTTCCTATGGTCACCTGAAAATCCTTTAGTCTGCCTCCTCAGGCTGTTGATATGTGTTGTACTGCCAGGCTACTTCCAAGCTCCTGCTCTCTGGGCTAGATAGAATGTCTCCTTCTCCTCTCTCCCTTGCTTCCTCCAAAGCCTCCTCCAGCTCTGTCCCCCGAGAATCGAGAATCGCCAGGCATAGACTCAGCAGGAAGTTCCTCCCACCCTCAATCTAACCATCACATTCCGCCTTCCCTGAGCTGCCTCCTAGTGCAATGAACACAGAAACCTCTGTCTCTTGGAGTGCCTGGCACTCCCCATCACCCTGGGCAAGGGGAACCCTGATAACCTCAATCCTTTCTCCAACTGGGAAGGGCAATGTAGAAACTGCATCACCAGGGCACCTGCCTCAAACTGGGGGGAGGGGCCATTTAATACACAGATTGCTGGGCTCTGCCCCAGACTTACTGGGACAAATGCTCTTGACAAGGGGCCCAGGAATCACATCTCTAAGAAGCTTCCTGGGGAATTCCTATACACACATTTGGGAGCTAATAGGGTACTGACTCAGAGTCTAAGTACTGGGGCCTCACTATGTCACTCTAACAGGGAGACCTTAAGCAAGTCACTTAGCTTCTCTGGGCCTCAGTTTCCTTATCTATAAAATGTTCTTATCAGATGAGAAATAATTAGACAATATGTGCAAGGATAAAATAAATTACTAAGTGCTCAGCACTCTGCCTGGCATGTGGTAAATGTGTGATAAATGGTCAGAACTGGCAGTATTGTCCTATCTTAGGAAGGTAGATGGCCATCAGGTAGAACATTGACCCAGGGAGGGACAAATCCTCTTCTTTCCTCTCTATGCCCCAAGCTCTAGAGACACATGAGAACAGTGGCCAGGCTAATGTGTGGACAAGAAAGAGATGATATTCCCAAAGACTTGTGGATGCCATGGCACACAGCACGTTTGCCAGGCTATTAGGATACTTCCAAATCTAGATGGGACCCAGAGAAAAGGAGGGCTCCCCCCCGGTGAATACCTGTGCTCAGCCCCTCATCTGACATCACAAAGCCCTCCTCTCCTCAGAGGAGAAGGCAAAGAAAGTTCCCTCATCTCAGCAGTGTTCCCCACCCACCCTACCTGCCAATAAAGCATTCAGTGAACTTCTCAAAGATTTCTTCACTCCAGGGACCTGGTGATGTTGGA
Organism: Otolemur garnettii; assembly: GCF_000181295.1. Taxonomy (NCBI): domain Eukaryota; kingdom Metazoa; phylum Chordata; class Mammalia; order Primates; family Galagidae; genus Otolemur; species Otolemur garnettii. The sequence goes on along the minus strand of NW_003852484.1, from coordinate 2,351,973 downwards.
GTTCACATAAACACAGAGAGAGGGACATTCCTTTAAAGCCACTTGATGAGCCATTCTCAAGAGGGCTGGAGGTAGGCAGGGGGCAAGGGGAGGCAGGAGAGGGTGGGTCACACATACACCATTGTGGTGGCACATCTCACCCATGTGGCTGGCCCAGGCTTCTCAGCTTCTGCAAAACCCAAGGCTCTGAGCCACTGTACTCTGCTGGGGAAGAGGATGCCCCACTAGTCACCCAGTCCTCCCCAACTCACATGTCCCAGTCACCACTCTGGAGTCAAGGTGTGGTAGGAAGTGAATACTGTCCTCAGCCCTTCTCCCCACCTCTCACCTACACCCCTCAGCACCATCTCCCATGGAAGACACATAGAGACACTCTTCCTACTCCACAAAAGATCCTAGAGAGTACCCAGGGGACAAAGGATGGGCATTCCACCCAGATCTTTTAGCTCCCTTAAGAGCAATCAGGTCTGTTCTGTAAGTCCCCGGCTGAGGGTGACATCCCTTTCATTTCCAGAAAATACAAAGCAAAAGAAAAGAGCAAAAAGATTACAGGCGGCTCAGCGCCCGTAAGACAGTGGTTACGGTGCCAGCCACATACACCAAGGCTGGTGGGTTCGAGCCCAGTCCCGGCTGGCTAACAACAATTACAACTGCAACAAAAAATAGCCAGGCACCGTGGCGGGTGCCCGTAGTCCCAGCAACTTGGGAGGCTGACGCAGGAGAATCACTTGAGCCCAGGAGTTTGAGGTTGCTGTGAGCTATGATGCCATGGCACCCTACCAAGGGCAACAGCTTGAGACTCTGTCTCAAAAAAAAAAAAAAAGCTGGACTCTGTGAGAGGTCACACCTGGATGCCATCGCACCCTCTAAAGGGGCTGCCCCACCACCTGTACAAACTCTTCCCAGCTCCCCAGATGCCCCCAATCAAAGAGGGTAACACCATTTCAGGCCCAGCAGGAGCTCCCAATGGACCTGTCTGCCAGTAAAATCACCTAGAGGCCTCAGAGGGGGAGAAGTCAAATCACACCCAGGCATCAGGTGGGAAAGCAGTAAAGGCAGCAACACCCCACACGGGAAGTTGTCAGATGGTGACTAATGGGCTTTTCTAGGCCATTGTCACCAATGCCGGAGAAATATTCCACTTTAAAAATAAATGTAAAGCAAAATCCAAAATTAACTCTCCCCAGATAACCCCTTTCCAAAGAAAGACCACATTACAACCCACATGTGGCCTCTCGCAAGGGATGTGGCCCGAGGGCATCTCCTGGTCCTGGCCAAAGGATAGGTATCCCAGCCCCACACAGCTGGTGCTTGCCACTATCTTCAGTCCTCAGACGGGCCCCAACATTCTCTGCTTCCCTGTCCTCCAAGCACAGAGGGAGTGCTTGAATTTCTTGGCCTGATCCAAGGTGCTAGGAATGAGGTGACCTCAGAGGGACAGGAAGGAAACCCTCTCCAGGTACAAGCCCCATCTCCTTACCCCGCAGATCACCCTTCTTTACTTTCTCTGTCTTGGCCACCCTCGCTGACATGTGCATAGGGGGAGTCACCAGCCATACAATTCCTTGCCTTCCTGAGCTGTAGGAATGAAGAAAAGTAGTAGTGATGTACTAAGTTGCTGTCTACATGCTGGGTGACTGAAGCACGTTCCAGAGACTCGCTGAGCACCTGCAACAGATGCTTCTTCTTCACAGCTGAGTTGAACAGAGACTCATAAAGACCCATGGACACCGCCAAGGGTGGTGAGGCCACAGGTGTCTGCACATTTTCTCCCCACTTAGAAATGAATGTCACGTAAAGAAAAGAGAGGAAGGAGAGTGAATCCCGAACCATAGGCACTTGTTCATAGCTAACAGGCCTTCAGAAACATCTCGTGAGGTTTGCAGCTCTGCTAAGACAGTCAGTCAGTCCAGCAGTCAAGTGTAACAGTTACTGTCTAAAATATTCCTGTGGTTGTGATGGCACTGCACTAAGCCATTTATTGAGCCATGTTTGGGGTTAATTGCTGGTGATAAGAGCAACATAAATTCACCAAGCCACAGCCTTGCCTGACAAGATTTTATACACCAACCACCAACCAAGTTTCCTTCCCCTCTTACGTGCCTGCAGTCATTTTTAGTGGCCATCACTCTTTACTGAATCACCACAATAAACCCTTTAGATATAAACAACGTGCCTTTCGATATGGCCATAAATCAGAGTCGGTGTCACCCTGTGGCCTCTCTGTGACGAGGGGGCTCAGAGTGGCAGTTCTCAAAGCTGATGCATGTCAGAGTCACCGGGAGCATTACAAACCGCTGAAGCCAGGGCCTCCGGATGTGCTGGACACCAGGATTAGGGAAAAGCTCCTCTATGTGCTTCACTTCCCGTGTTTAAGCTCTGATGGGTTCCTTGAGATGAAGACACCCAGAAAGCCTGAGGCTCAGTCCTGGGCATTTGAGGTGAGAAACTGAGGCTGGCGCATGCGTTGTAATACATGGCAATAAACCAGGAGGAAGTTTATCCCAGACTTCCAGGACTGCTTTGAGAAGAATGAGGAATCCGTTTGGGAATTGTGTAGTGACCCAAGATCATATATACTGTCCTTTAACCTGCCTCCTGCCGAGTCTTTGGGGGCTTCCTCCACCTTATGGCTTCAAAAAGGGGAGTGGGGAGGAGGCAGGGGGCAGGAAAAGCCACTAGGAGAAAGAAGAAGAGAGAAAGAACAGGCGTGGGAGGACAGGCTTCCAGATAGCATCCGACACAGCACTGAGGGTCCCAGAGAGGGAGGGCAGATGGCAACCAGGCCAGGCGCAGGGCTGAGAGGTGGGCTGTGGTGGGGGAGATGCCTGTCTGGAGAGGGAGCAGCCCAGGGAAACCCCTCTCTGTCTGAGTCAGAATTCCCTGTGAGAGAGGTGAGAAGCTGAGAATGGGCACTATCAACAGCATTCAGCAAATGTCTGGGTATTAAAACAGACAAAGTCCCTGCCCTCAGACAGCCAGCAGTCAAGTGGAAAGACAGATAAATAAACCCACCAAGAGAAAATTACACAGCAGCATAAATGCTCCAGAGGAAAAGAAGAGACTGTTTCTAATTTAGATTTACAGTGTCAGATGGTGCAAAGGCAGGAAGGCCCAGGAGGTGCTCACCAGGGACTCAGCTGTGGCCCCTCTCAGCCCACTGGCAGCCTCCCCCCCTGAGATGTGAGAGCCCAGGCGCTTCCCAGCTGGCATTACCTACTATGTGCCTGTTGGGGGCAGACGGAGGCCTTCCACGGAGTGTGGGGAGGAGTTTACAGGACTGGGCCTTGGCCAGAGGAAGTCTGGAGACTAGGGCACATCCCCCAAAGAAAATGTGAAAATAAAATCTCAACAATCCACTTAGCAAAACAGTTTCATTTCCCTTTAGTTTTCTTGAGAAGAGCAACAGGGACAGAAGTGGATCTGAAGCAGAACTAAAGGATGTTTAGTTAGGATGCTGATGGTTCTTGGGAGCCGGGTTTTAAAGACACTCTTGAAACACTCTAGTAAGCACTAAACTGCATACCTACACGATGCCTCTCCACAGAGAGCCCCAAGTCTGACCTCCAGGGCCTTCCTGAGAGGCAACCTGAGGAGTTTTCCCAGCAGCTTTCTTCCTCCCCCCAACCCCGTCCCGCCTATGCCACCAGAAGACCCAGCACTGAGCAATCCCAGCAGCGCTTCTGACCCCTCTTCTTCTGCAGTCTCTACTCACTCATCTATGAAACCATTCAGGAGCTGTTCCCAGGTGGGTCCTAAACACGACTTCAGCACAGCACCGCTGCAGGCTCAGGAAATGACAACTCATTTAATGCCCATCTGAGCCAGATGCCATGAGGGAAGGAAGGCTGTGTATTCCAAAACCAAACTGAGACACTGCCTGGGAGCAGCTGGGCCTTTTGAAGTTTCTGACGGCATCCCAAGGCGGACCCAGCAGCAGCCCAGTTGTGAAAAGAACACGGGGTTTGGAGTCAGAGATTTGGCTTGGTATAGAAGCTCCTCAACCTGGAGGAGGTGACTTAACCTCTCTGAACCTCTATTTCCTCCTCTCTCCTAAACCACATCAGCAGTATAGGTCTGTAACCCGCCACACAGCCCACGGAGTGCCCTCACGTGCATTAACTCGTCTGGGCTACACAACAGCAGATCCTGTCAGTCAGGAAGCTCTTGTCCCAGCTTACAGCAGAGAAATCAGACTGAAGAGAAGCTGAGATAGCTCATACACACGGTCACCTCCCGGGCCAAGGTTTACCCCATTTTAAACCCATCACCTCAGAGCTGTCATGAGAAGCAAATGAAATCACACAGAAAAATCCTTTATCACCAGTAAAATGCTAATCAAATATAAAAGCATTTTGAACCTTTGGTATTTGAACTATCTAGTCCAGGTCTCAGCCCTGGGGTTGCTCAAGTCTCCTCCCTGGAGAGTTTAATACAAACGGTTTGGATGGGCCTTGCCATAGGTATTTTTCAAAGCTATCTAGGGTATTCAAAGGTGCACCCAGGAAAGCAAATCCTAGCTCTAGCCTTCCCCCTCTCCTGGCCCCACCACCACCCATAGGACCACCAGAGGTATAGACTATGAAGGACAACAAAGGGACCCTCAAAGGACCTGGGCCTAGTTCTTCCATTATATATGACAACCCTCTCTGGCAAGGGCCACATTTCAGAGCTCTGAGTACACGCCACACACAGCAGGAACTCAGTAAGTGTGCACTGAGTTGAACTAAACCGTATTTTAGATGTTTGAGTACAGTGGTCTGGGCAAGTGCCATCAAAGTAAGAAAGCTGAGTGTCAAAACTAGAGAAATGCTAAGGAGGCACCACCTTGGCAGATGAGGTCCCTGCAGACTCCAGAAGACGAGCTGACCAATGTCTGAGTCCTCTACTGACCGAGTGATGTCACAACCTCACCAAGAGGCTGGCAGGCCCTTTAATCAGCCCATAATTTCTTTCAGACCTGCATTACAGCAAAGATGGCCCAAATCAAGGGTCCTGTTTCTCATCCTAAGAAAACTTTCTTTTCAGTGCCTGAAGCAAAGTTCTAGAAAAGACATTCAAGGGACCTCAGGCCCACCAGGGTCATTGTGCAGAAACCCAACCTGCTAAATGTCTAATGAAGCAGAAAATGCCTAAAAGAAACTGAAAGAGGATAAAGGAGACATCTCCCTGGTTCTTCTCAGCCCCCTCATCTTACTTCATAAAGGATTTCTGACCCAGATGGAGACTGAGACTTGAAAACAGGCAGCAGCCAATGCAGTCTGGGCAATCTCCTTCCCAGGGCAGGAAAGCACCCCTGTATAGATGGCTTTGGGTAAGCCCACCCTAGAGGCAGAGGGTTTGACCTTGAGAAACTTCCAGACTCCTCTCAGTCCCTGGAGCAGTTTGTTCTAACAAATACCAATAAGCCCACCAATATGTTCCTTGAAAAAAATAGTTTTAGGGTCAAATGTGTTTGACAAAGGTTTCATGCAATATCCCTCTTGGCATTCTTTTTTTTTTTTTTTGAGACAGCCTCAAGCTATCCCCCTGGGTAGAGTGCTGTAGCATCACACCTCCAACTCCTGGGCTCAAGCAAGTCTCCTGCCTCAGCCTTCCAAGTAACTGAGACCACAGGCACCCGCCACAATGCCTGGCTATTTTTTGGTTGCAGCCGTCATTGTTGTTTTGGTGGGCCCGGGCTGGATTCAAACCCCACCACCTTAGGTGTATGTGGCTGGCGCCTTTGCCACTTGAGCCACAGATGCTGAGCCCCCCTCTTGGCATTCTTGTGCACGTTATATATGAAAAGCTTTAAAGTGTAAGAATTCTGTTTAAATCACCCAGTATTTCCTAAACTTATTTGACACAGACAGTATATATGTGCAGTAGTCCACCATCCACAGTTTTGTTTTCTGAGGTTTTAGTTACCCATGGTGGTAAATCATGGTATGAAAATATTCAATGGAAAATTCCAGAAATAAGCAATTTCTAAGTTTTAAATTGTGCACCATTCAGAGAAGCATAATAAAATCTGCTGCCATCCTGCTCTGTCCTGCCTGGCACATGAATCATCCCTTTGTCCAACATAACCACACTGTACATACTACCCACCCCTCAGTCACTCAGTAGGCATCTCCATTATTAAATCAGCTATCGTGGTACTGCAAAGCTTGTGTTCAAGTAACCCTTATTTTACTTTGTAATGACCACAAGCACAAGAGTAGCAATGCTGGCAATTCAGATACGTCAAAAAGAGCCCTAAAATGCTTTCTCTAGGAGAAATTGTAAAAGTTCTCAACTTAAAAAGAAATCATATGCTGAGATTAGAAACTGTGAACAATATATTGTTATAATTATTTTATTATTAGTTTTGTTTTTTTTTTTAAGAAATGGCATCTCGGCTCGGCGCCTGTGGCTCAACCGGCTAAGGCGCCAGCCAT
>NW_003852484.1:2335558-2345266 GCF_000181295.1 Otolemur garnettii | reverse complement strand
CACTGCAGCCTCAAACTACAGGTCAAGACTCAGCCTCCTAAGTGGCTAGAACTGCAGGAGTGCACCAACACACCAGGCTATTTATTTTATTTTATTTTATTTTGCATAGACAGGGTCTTACTGTATTGCCCGGGCTGGGCTCAAATTCTTGGTTTCAACCAATTCTCCCACCTCAGCTTCCCAAAGTAGCCGAGATTACAGGACTGAACCACCAAGCCCAGCTCCTAGTATTACTTATTATTGTTAATCTCTTACCATTCCTCATATATAGATTAAACTTTATCATAGGTATGCAGATACAGTAAAGGAAAAAACAGTGTACATAGGGTTTGGTACTATCCATAGTTTCAGGCATCCACTGGGGGTTCTGGAACACATTCCTCGTGGAGAAGATGAGGACTACTTTATATGAAATATCCACTAACAGCCCTCCAAGATACACACTTGGTGGTAGAGCATGGGTTAAAGGCAGTTTGGTGGGGACAGAACCCAGTCTGAATCATCTTTACAATCCCCACAGCCTAGCACAGTGCTTGGTACAAAGTAGGCATCTAATAAATGGTTATTATCTGAACAAATAGGGAGAAAGCTGAAAGAATGACTTAATGAAGGTTTCAAATCCATGAAGTGATATAGTATCAGCAGTGCCAGGCAACAGCTCTCTGTCTCTAAGAAGGCACACATTTTAAACTGCAGCAGGAGGGATTTTGGAAGCCCTGCTCAGAGTTTAGGATTACAACCCACCAAAATAGGCTTCCAAGCCGAGCTGCGCCACTTCCTTCTGTGGAGGTGTTGGTCTAGCACTTCGGCAGAGCCTAGCGTCTGTGTGCAGGCGTCCACCCACCCTACCACCCATTCATTCATTCGCTCATTCATTCAAACCCTCACTGAGCACCTACTATGTGCTGGGCACTGATAGAGGTGAGGAACTAGGTCCCTCAAGACCCCTTCCAAAAGCCAGCTGGGACCGCAGTGTGCTCCGTGATAAAGCCCAGGGACCCTGAAAGGGGAAAAGGGAGGAGGCAAAAGCAGCCCATAAGCCTCCCAGAGCAAGAGGTAGTGATGGGGGTGGGGGTGGAGGGAACTGCAATTTCAGTGACACAAGAGGCTGGTCTAAAGAATAAAGGCTTCATTGTGTCCTTGTGTTTGTGTGTCTGTCCCCTCTTTTCTTGTGACCATATCCCATTGTTCCCAGGGAGCATCCCTGCCCCCCACTTCCAAGTTCTTCCCCTCCCCACATTCATGGATCCAATCTCCTCTTCCTTAAGTCCTACATCTCCTTCTTTCATTAATTCCCTAATACCCCCCATCTCCTGCCTGGTTCCTCCACTCCCTGACTCCCTCACTTTCCCCACATCCTGTACCATCCCACTGTACCTGGGGTGTCCTCAGGGTTTTCATATCCATTTACCAGACAAATGAATAAACCAGGAGTCAAACTTAGGTGCACCTGTCTACTAAGCCCCACCCTCAGTACTGAGCCACAGGTTGCTCTGTGTCAGACAGGAAAGAGAGGTTGGAAGGCCTGGGGAGAACAGCCTGGCTCCCGACGGGTCTGCACAAATGCACTGATTTGCTTCTTTTAAACCGAGGCTGAGATGGGAATGGTAAGAAGACACCCAGAGGACTTTAGGAGGTAGCGGCACTGCTATAAGACACTGAACTACAATATTACGGGGCTGGGCATCACATGAGTGTTCATCTTAGCCAGGGATCTCAAATCTAAGAGTTGGTTAGAACGATCACCTGGAAACTTAGAAAACTGGATCTAAGCTGTTTAAAAACAGATCTACTCCTGGGCCCCACCTCCAACACCTTCCTAGTGGGGCCTGGGAGTTTGCATTTTTCAAAAACTTGGTGATTAATATGTGCTATGGTTAATAGTCAATGACACAGGGGGCACCCATATCTCAGTGGCTAGGGCGCTGGGCATATGCTTCAGGGCTGGTGGGTTCAAACCCGGCTGGGCCTGTTAAACAGAAAAATAGCCAGACATGGCGGGCACCTATAGGCCCGCTACTAGGGAGGCTGAGGCAAGAGAATCACTTAAACCCAATAGTTTGAGGTTGCTGTGGACTATGACGCCACGGCACTCTACCAAAGGTGACAAAGTGAGACTCTGTCTCAAAACAAAAAGTCAATGACACAGTGGCCAAGCAGGCAATGTGCTCAGTAACAAGCTTGGCAGATGGCTGTCTAGTCTCCACTCACACACGTCCACTGACACAGAGCTGGCTACTCCATGAGGCATGTGGGTTGGCTGCTGCAACCCCTATGGCTAGAAAAGTAGCTCCTGCCTGGAGCTGAAATCCATCTACTTTTTCCACTCTTTGCCCCAAACCTGCCCTTGGAAGCAACAGAAAATAATTTCATCCCTCCTCCAATGTCTAGCAACAGGGATTCCTACCTGATATGGTCTGCTCTTCTCCCTGCTAAATATCCCCCATTCTTGCATATGTTCTCTCAGAAGTCAATGTTTCCAGTGCCCCTTACCAAACTGGTCACTCTCCTCTGAATGAACTCCAAAATCAAACACAGGATTTAAGATGAAGCCTCACACCTCCTGTGAACTGGATACACCTGTAAACCTAACCAAGATCCTGTTAGCCTCTTCTAACAGCTACCCTAAACCACAGGCTCATATTAAGCTCCCTGTCCATTAACTAGAAACCCCCATATCTTGTTCATAATGCTTAAGAAGAGATCTCCCTGGCTCAGCACCCATAGCACATACAGCACCGGCCACATACACCGAGGGTGGCAGGTTCGAACCCGACCCAGGCCTGTTAAACAGCAGCTAAGCAACTGCAACAAAAAAAAATAGTGGGGCACTGTGGTGGGCGCCTGTTGTCCCAGCAACTTGGAAAGCTAAGGTAAGAAAATCGCTTAAGCCCAGTTTGAGGTTGCTGTGAGCTGTGAAGCCACAGCTCTCTATGGAGGGCGACATAGTGAGACTCTGTCTCAAAAAAAAAGAGAGCTTCCCTGTCCTACATTTGGACATTCCCTTGAGAAAAAAAAAAGTAGGGTTTTCCAATTATCTCCATGACATTTTTTTAAGTTTAGGAGAGAAAAGGAATATAGATCCTGCCCTCCATGAGCCAGCCACCCTCATCTGATAAGCATGGACGAGAAGCGGATAGACTAGAATACTGCTTATGTAACCGGACCCAAAGGATTTATGGGGACCCTCCTAGAGCAAATATCCCATTCCCAGTACACTATGCCCCTGGAAAGTAAACTTGAGGAGCTAGACCCACTGTAGACAAAGGGAACCAAGGTACCATGTGCGAGGCAGGCACCAGAAGTCACTCAGCAGGAAGCTGGCACCTTCAAGAAAGACCCCTTTTCTGGGTCCCCTGTTACTAGAGCAAGGTGGTAGATCTAGTCATACCTCTCAGGAAAAGAAAAGGCCTGGCCTAAGCATGGGCCACAGCCCTGCGTGGGCTCCCTCTGCACCCTGACAGAGGGTCTTGTGACCAGGGCCTGTCTGCACAGGACAGCTTCTGCCCAAGTCTTTACACTGACTTTTCTTTTTTTTTAATTTCAGATTAATATGATGGTAAAAACAATTAGGTTACAATCTTTGCATTTGTTAGGTAGAGTCCCTATTATAGTTGTGTCCTTTACCCAAGAGGAGTACCATGTACCCTTCCTTACACTGTACGCATTAAACGGGAGCACCGCAATCCCCTTCCCTTCTCCCTGCTCCTCTTCCCTCTACCGCCCTGCACACATCTTGAACTGAATTGACTTTTTCTCCTATGTGGGCATGTATTAGATCATCTACTGGCTTCATATTATTATCGAGTACATTGGATACTTGCTTTCCCTTTCTTGTAATACTTTACTAAGAAGAATGTGTTTCAACTCCATCCAAGTTAACACAAAAGATGTAAAGTCCCTACACTGACTTTCAAACTCTGACACATCATCTGTGTCCTCTTTATAAACATGGGCACACTGTTCTGTGCTCCATAGCACACAGACCTCATGCTCTTGTTTATAGATCAAAACTTAGATTGAATTATTAACAGTGAGCATTCTCGTAAATACGGCAGCTATGCACTCCACCCCTTGGCTGTCTCCACTCCTAAAGTCCTCCTGACAGGGATCAAGGCAGCCCAGGAATCTAGAAGATGATCCCCAGTGTCAAAAACTCCTGGTCCCCTCCAAACATCCCCTCTTACTTGCCTAGAGAAGGATGCAATATAATCAAAAATCAAATATCATAGGCAAATACAAGTTAGCTTGAAGCAAGACAAGCAGACCCACCTCTGCTCCAAACTCAAAGCTAACATGGCCTCCACCAAGCCTGCTGCTGCCACTGAAGTTCACTGCAGACAGATTTCTTTTAATCAGGAATGCAGGTGACAGGGAAAGTAACTGATCGCAGAAAATACACAGCTGTTGTGGTGGATGTATGCCTGCCCCTGCACTGCCCAGCAGTACACATGGGGCAGCCACAAGTGACCCACAGGCAGGCCTCTGAGCCAAAATCCACAGCCAAGCAGTGACTCCTCTTCTTCAGGGTGCACTGGACTGCTGAGCAGGTGGGCAGGAGTAAATTTCTTGAAAGGAAAGAAGAGACCCCAGGGAGTCAGAGGAGCTGACCACTGCAAGTCTGGTCCCCAATCTCATTACAGAAAGGGGGTGAGTGCATCCAGGTTACTTCCCCCGAAGAGCCAGAAGTCAAGGTCGGAAGAGCCAGCAAGGCTCAGAATCAAAAGGCAAACAGCCACGGGAAGCCAACTACCAGCCAAGAATAAACAGGACAGAGCTGCAATGATCTCCTTTCAAAGCTAACATAAAGGCTTCCCCGGGCCCACCTCCACCACCCGGGCCAGCCTACATGCCAGCCAGACACACACGCACGTGCACACACACACATGCACCCCTGGACAGCCACAGCAGTCGATTATTGGCCCATACCCCCACCCCCATCCATCTTCTGCCTCCTCACTAGAGACATTCACACACGTGCTCACAGTCACAGAATATCACCCACACAGTGCCTGTGCCTTTCTGATCACTGAACAACTGGTAACAATTGTGGGTTCAAACAGGCACAAAGGAAGCAATCACTGAGCTTCTCTGAAAGGGGTGGGGGAAGGGCAAGAGGAGCTGGAGAAAGGTAGGTGTGGCGAGGGATGGGTCACCCTAATAACTCAATTGACCTCCTGGGGACCCACAAGGAGTCAGAATCTCCTCCTCAGGAGGGTTTAATATGGCTGGGTAAGAATAATAGCCCGTGTTTGAATAGGACTCTCGACTTTTCAAAGAGCTTTTCCATCCATTACCACCTCCTACAGCAACCCTGGACAGAAGAAATGTTCATCTCCTGGAGCTCAAATGACCACTCCACCCCCAGAGGGGCCAAAGATGTTTTCTCCAAAATAATCTTCAACAACTAAGCATATGTAATAGTTGTATGAGCATGCTTGTTTTTGTGTGAGTGCGTGCAGAAGCTTTATGTAGCGGAGTGGGATACAGGCAAACAAAAATGAAGTTGCCATGGCAACAGGCTCCAGCATCATTGCAGCCTATTAACACAAGTGAGGAATGTGTTTGGCAGATGCTTGAGTTTTATTTATGGTATGGGTGTAGCAGAGGGACTTCTCACAGGCAAAGGAGGAGGAAAAAAACAACCCCATGACGCTCAGCTCCTACTATACCCCATCTAGGAGACAGGGAGACAAGAGCTCAGAAGAGGCTGGGAGGCCACAAGTGGGGAGTAAGAGATGGGAAAGCTGATCAGGCAGGAAGGCAGAGGAGAAGAGAGGTGAGCAGACAGCAGCAGGGGATCAGAGTGGGGAGAGCAAGGAACTCAGGGAGGAAGGGAGCAGGCAGAGAGAGAATGAGCAGAGCGAGAGCAGGACAGGCACTAGGGACAGAGCCAGAGACACAGAAAAAGGAAAAAACACCACCCTCTGAAGAGGGGCTGCAGCACTATGCCTCTTGCTGCTCTAACCATCAGGAGGCCCCGTTTCAAAAACTGAGTGCTTCTTCTCATTGGAGCCAAGGTCAGAACCCCAAACCTAAAAGGAACTGGGAAGAATAAAATAATGACAAAGAAAATGATATTGAGGACCTGGACCTGGGTTGTAGGAGGGGGACTAGTTTTGCAGGAAGAAAAGCGAAGAAATGCCAGTACAGTTCAGTGAGGGTCCATTATGTGTCCACGGCACCATAAAGGGAATCCCCAAGTCCCTAACACTGGAAACTGTTCACCACCACCCCATTTACCTGGACATGTATCTTCATCAAAAAAAAAAAAAAAAAACCAACAAAAAACAAGACATCCAACCCAAACCACCGTCAGAAGACTGCTGTTCAGGGGTGTAACCTCAAGTAGTAGTTAAAGTGGGGCTGTCAAACTAATGCTCTCCTGGTGTCACCAGCCAGAGATTGCCCAAGAAAGACAAATTTTATACCAGGCATAACCAGAAGGATAAATCAAGTACAAACAAACAAACAAACAAGACAGTTTTCTCTAAAGCCAAATAGAATGTTTGTATTCCCTTTTCTCAGACCATTCAAAACAAGCTCTGCTGTACTCAGAGCAAGCAGATCATGAAAAGTTAAGTGTAAATCCACCCCAAATCCTGCAGCCAAGCAAGGATCTAAAGACCAGGATGGGTAAAAGAAACACGAAGTGGGAGTGGCTGGGGATGAGGGGGGAGGAAGGAGGATTAGCCTGAGGAGCCAGAAGTTGGTCAGTCAGACAGACACTGTTGGTGCAATGCTATTTTCATGCTAAAATAGAGTTGGAGCACTCCATGTCCAGCACCCTTTTCCTGGGATTTGATTCCAGTGTCCTGAAATCGTATCTGCAGGATTACCTAGGCCTGTAATCAGACCCAGTGGCTCAAGCCTGGTTCACGAAACACCCCGAATTTTCCTGGAAATCTCTACTGCCCCATATGGATGGCATGTCCTTTCCTCTGCAGAAAAGCTACATGCACCCAAGAAAGGGTCACTCCCCAAAGACACAATCACCCAACAGCATAAGTCTTCCAGTCAAAGGAGTCTGAGCCTTTAAAAGCACTAACAATAGTAGTAACTTTTTTAACCTACCACCTCTCAAAAGGTTTCTCTTCTAAGTTCAAAGCTGATCTCTAAAGGTTTTTTTTCCTTCTGATCCCAGATCAGAAAAACTTTAACTTGTATTAACAACCCCACCCACTCTACTCATTGGACCCCAACAAACTGGCAAGCAGTTATTAACTCCCTACTAAGTACTCTGCACTGTGCTAGACAAGGGAAAGAGCTGGAGGGGGAAAAACTCATATACCTCAGGATGTGTAGGTCCAAGGAGGATGCACTAGACAGGAAGCACAACCAAAGGACACTGGAAAATAAATAAGTGCTCCAGGCTCGGCGCCTATAGCTCAACCGGCTAAGACGCCAGCCACGTACACCTAAGGTGGCGGGTTCGAATCCCCAGCCCGGACCCGCCAAACAACAATGACGGCTGCAACCAAAAAATAGCCGGGCGTTGTGGCGGGCGCCTGTGGTCCCAGCTACTCGGGAGGCGGAGGCAGGAGACTCGCTTGAGCCCAGGAGTTGGAGGTTGCTGTGAGCTGTAATGCCACGGCACTCTACCCAGGGGGACAGCTTGAGGCTCTGTCTCAAAAAAAAAAAAAAAAAAAAAAATAAGTGCTCCATTCTGAGAGTCTGACTCTACCATTGACCATGTAGAACATGGCGAGGGCAGTGAGGCAGAATAGAAGAAGGTTCCTTGCAGAACGTGAGGCTTGGGCAGAGGTTGTTGTAAGTGGAAGGGACACCCACAGTCTTCTCATTCTCTACAAAAGGAACCTGGGGCCCAGGAAGATTGCATGTCATAGAGCACCCTGTAGGTTCAGCTAGAGCCAGGTGGCCTGAAACACTTATTAGTGCTATTCCCTATGGGAGAACACTCTGTCCCCGAAGCTAGGGGCCACAAGAGAGCACCTCAAGAAATACACAGTACTCAACAGGATCAAAGCCTAGAGGAAGGTATTAGAAGTAAAGAGAAGGAGGAAGAAATGGCAAAGAGGTGGATTCCACCAGAGGTGTGCCTGCAACAAGGGTCCACTTAACTCTCTCTCAGTGGAGCAGCATGAAGAAAAGCTGGCACAGATGGGGTCATGGACCAGGACCATGAAATCAGACAACAGGACCCTAGAGGGAGAAGGTGTGGATGTCAGATGGGCTCCTCATCTCTAAGCACAGGATGACAAGCAAACCAAGCGGAAGTTGTATTTCTTCCTAAGCTCACAGTCCCAGGCTTGCTAAACAAGTCTCAGCAGGGGTAAAATGCCCCCAACAAGCAAGGATCAGGAGCACCCACGTGAAGGGGCATGATGTTCAATGCCAATGTTTTATTCAAGCCAGAAGGAGGACTGCCACCACACACATCCCAACTTTGCAAAAGGCAGCTTTTTGGTTCGGGGCATTTTGGTAAACAAAACAAACTTGTTGGTCCTCCTTCAAGTTCAGGAATATCTCTAGATGCCAAACTCCCAACCTCAGATGGGTGGCAGGGTTATCCAATCCCCTCCTTAAGACTGGGCAAGGAGTGCCCAAGATCTCCCTTCCCCAACCCACTACACAGGCCTGGGTTAAGAAAAGAGCAGTGCCTCTCAGGAGGGGGTGGCTGCTAAAGGGTCCAGCCACTTTGGATAAGGGCCTTTTGTATTCAGGGACAGATCTCAGGAAGAGAGACTACTCCAGATAATTTTCTCCTCCAACTCTCCTTCCTCACTGAATCCCCACAATGACGCCTATGGTTTAGTGTGTGTCATCCACGGGACAGGAACATTACAAATAATACAAGGACACTCTTCCTGTAAATGAAGCCGCTGGAGCTCAAGGCAGGTTAAGAAGCTCCAAGGCAGCCTAACTGGCAGAGCCCTATCTCTCTGGTTC
This sequence comes from Otolemur garnettii, assembly GCF_000181295.1. Lineage (NCBI taxonomy): Eukaryota > Metazoa > Chordata > Mammalia > Primates > Galagidae > Otolemur > Otolemur garnettii. The sequence goes on along the minus strand of NW_003852484.1, from coordinate 2,336,356 downwards.
TTTTCACCACTTGAAAGGGTGAGGATGGGATCCCTTTCTTTGGAGTCCGCAGAGGCCTGCCCGCCCCACAATCCAGTCCCCGTGGTCCCGTGTGTTCCTACCTGCTTCAGCAGGAACTGGTCCTGGGCGTTGGTGCGCAGAGCGATGGCCAGGTGGAGGGCGGACAGGAGCACCCCGCTGAGCACTGCAGCCCGCATGCGCACGGGCAGCAGCGTGTAGATGGTATAGATGAAGAACACTGTCCACCAGATACCCTCGGAGGCGCTGCGTGGCTGGGGCAGCAAGAGGCCCACCACCTGGACGGCCAGCACCACGGCGATGAGCGCATAGCAGGCTAGGCCCATGTGGTCCTGGTGGAAGGCCGCGCGGTTGCAGAGCACAACCATGATGAGGATCACACCCACGGCGGCTGCCAGCACCGCCAGGTAGGGCAGCTGGAGCGGGGGCCTCACCGCATGAAAGGCCAACATGACGAGGCACACGAGCACCAGCACGGCCATCAGCATGGTCAGACTGCTCTGGTTCAGGCGGAAGAAGTAGCGCTGGTATAGCCTCTCCAACTTGTCCGACGGGAACTTCTTGGAGCGGAATATCTGCAGCAAAGCCAGACAACAGGAGCCGAGAGACAGCACCGCTCCAGGCCCCGCGCCTGAGCCCGCCGAGCTGCCGCCATCGCCAGACCCCTCGCCGCCCTCGACGGCGCCGGCCTCCAGCTCGTCCGCCGCACGGCTCTTGCCCCGCCGCTCCTCCAGGCCCACCTCCACCGAGCGGGGGCGCACCTCCGTCCCGCCTGCTGCG
>NW_003852484.1:2269027-2335437 GCF_000181295.1 Otolemur garnettii | reverse complement strand
CCGCGACCGCAGTCGTCGCCGCCCCGCTCCTGCCAGGCGGACTTGGAGCGGAAGCTAAAGCCGAAACCCCCGACCAGAGGATCGTCGCCGCTCAGCGGAGGATCGTCGTCGTCGTCGCCGCGCCAACGGCTGGCGAGGCGCTGCTGCTGCTGCGGGGTCACCGGCCCCCCGGGTTTTTTGGTGGAGCCGCGGACCGAACCCCCGGGGGCGTGGGGATAGCCATTGGCGCGAGATTCGGCTTCCCCCCACGCGGACCGGTGTTCTGGGCCTCCCCGGGGCGCCGGCGCCGCAGCTGTCTGAGCCGCGTAGCCCGGGGGGCTCACGTTTTTGGAGCCGGACATCCCCCTCTCGGCCTCGTCGTCTTCTTCCTCCTCCCCCGGGGGCCGGGCCGGGGGTCTCCAAAGGGAGGGAGGACCGCCGAGTAGGGGGACCAAGCTTGGGTCACACGTCGGGGGCGGCCCGGGACCTTGCGCAGCAGCGGGGCATCTTGGCACCCCCGTCCTGAGCGAAGTAGGAGGGCGCAGGTCCGAGGTGAGAAGTAGCCGGGAATACGCTTCAGGACTCCCAGGTCCGAGATAAGAGTTGCCTCCGAGCTGGAGTAGCACAGACTGTTCAGGTTAATGCGCCGCTCTCAAAGAGACGTCCGGACTCCTGGCTCGCGTGGAGCTAGACGAGGACCGGAGTTGCGGACGAGGCGGGACGGAGAGGTGTCCTTGCGGGCGGTGCCTCCCCGGGGCTGGCAAAGCCCGGGCGCGGCGCTCGCAGATCCTAAGAGGAGCCCAGCTGCTCTTGGGGCGAGGCGGCGGCGAGGCGGGGGTCCGGGAGTGGAAACACAGCGGGTGCCCTTTCCTCGCAGAGGACTGGGAGCGACTGGGAGGTGCGGGCGCCAGCCAGCATTATTTTCTTACGAGGGGTGGAGAGGTGGGATGGGGGGTGGAGAGGCCGGGGGAGGGGGCGGCGGGCGGAGCGAAAGCTCCGGAGCCCAGGGGAGGAGGGTCCTGGAGCCCGGGGGGGCCGTCACCCGCATCCCCCACCTTCCCCGGCGGGAGTAGGAGCGTGGCCCCGGCGAAAGCGGAGCCGAGCCTTCAGCGCGTCCGCGCAGGGGGCGGGGTCGAGGACCAGCTCCTGCGGTGTGGCCCTTCCCCTCTCGCCTCCCCCTTCCCCCAAACGGAGTGAGGCTCGGCTGGCTCGGAGAGCTGTCGCGCCGGCTCCGCAAGCTCCAAGCTCCTCGCCTCCGGCTGCGGGCCCACTACGGTCGGCGCAGAACGACTAGGCGGAGGGCGGAATCCGGCGCGGTGCCGCCGCCGTTCTGCCCCAACGCAGGCGGGCTTCTCCCGAGGAGCACGACATCCAGAGATCCAGGCCCAGGGCTCAGAAGCAGCCGGCCCAGAGGGGCCCGCCAAACAGCCGCGGCGCCCTGAGGGCGCTCCGGGGAGGCCCGCGGGAGCCAGGCTCACGGCGCGCCATGCACGCCTCGGGCCCTGCGCCGCTCCGGCCGCTCGCGCCGCTCCTCCCTTCTGGCCCGCTCGCCGCCGCCGCCGCCGCCGGAGAGCCCTCCGCATCCCCTCCTCCCGCTGCCTCCCCGCCCCCCGCGCCGCTCGGGCCTCGGCTCACAGCGGCGCGCGGCCGCCTCCGCCCCCGGCCTGGCCACCGCCACAGCCTCGGCGCCCCGCGGGCATCCTCAGGCCCGACCGCGGGGATCCCAAGTCCCCTTCCTCACCTAAATTTCTTGCCGCGCCCCTCCCTCCCTGGCGCCTGGAGCCGCATCCAGCCCGCGATCCCGTCGCCAGACCTGGGTGGCGTGCGGTCTGCCCCCACCCCGGGCTTAGGCTCCCGCGTCCCCAGTTTTACTGCCCCTCTTTTGTATCCCCTATAATCCTCCCCCCCCCTTCAACCCAACTTCAGCCCCGGCGCTGCGCCCCCCTTCCCGGTCGGGCTCGATTGGCCGCTTCTGGAGCTGTCAGACTTGAGTCCGGCGCTCTCATTGGGCGATTCTCAGGCCCGGCGGCCGTGCCAAAGGAGGGCGCACGGGGTGGGGGGCGCCGGGCAGCTACTGCCTCAAGGAAACCGAGTCAGAGTCCCTGGAGGGGTCGGAGGCGCTTGAACCAGACCCGGAAATGGACCGGGCCGATGCAGAGACAGGACCTCTGAGGTGCAGGAAGACAGTGACGGAAAAGATGGAGATACAGCGGGTGAGGCCGCTGCAGCCAGGGCGGGGCGGACAGGACCGCTTTGGTGAATAGTCGCGGAGAGGAAGCCCCACAGACAGCATTGGGAACACTTGGCGTTTATAAAGAGCTCTTTGCCCGTTCATGTATATTTTTTAATCTCATTTGATTCCCTTCACGTAACCCTGGGAGGAGACAGGGCTTGTGTGGTTATTTCCAGTGTATAGATGCCGAAACTGAGGCTCCAAGACCTTAGCCAAGTTGCCACAGGTCACACAGGTCTCCTAACTTGCATCCCTAAGGTCTTTCACCAGTGCCAGACTGCCATCCTAACCTAGCAAGGTGTGTTAGCAAGACAGATGGGCACCTGAGCAAGGTGGCACACCCACTAGGGGGCAGGGGATGGAGAAAAATGACTAAGATAACTCCTGCTCAGCGTAGGAGATGCTGGAATGGAGAGGACTTTACTTTGGGGCAAAGAGGACCTAGGCCTGTGGAATGACATGTTTGCCCAACTCTGTTTGCTCCTAAGCTGTTCTGCCTGAGGTTTTGGCAATCCAAACCATGGGAGGGTTAGGGGACTATGTCTCTAGGCAGGGTAGAGGTAAACAGATTTCACTTTACCGTTCCTTCTCCAGCCTTAGAGCTTCTGACAAGGAACCTAGAGTCTGTGACCTTCCTTCTTTCTCTGTCTCTGCAGTTCATCTCTGCAAATTGGAAGATAAACCTTGCCAGAGTCACAAATTGGGAGGAGGAAAATTCTAAGATATCTGAATAAAATAACCCTTGAATAATGCAGCCCTTGAGTAATCCATGACTAGCTAAGATGCAAAAAGCAACATGAATTTAGTCAACAAAGATTTCACCCCCAATGTACAATGCACTGTGCTAGTTGCTACCAGGACAGAGAGATGGCCAAACTCTGAACTAGGAACTTAAAGTCAGGGAGGGAGAAGAACTAACCACTACTTCTAGATCAGAGCAAAGTTCTGGTGTTTAACAAAGGTCCAAAAAGCAATTTGGGTGTCAAAAGGAAGCATCACTTCCCACTGTGAGGCTCAAAATAGGCTCTGGAGGTCAACTCTGGGTCCATCAGGGAAGGATGAGTAAGAAGAAAGGGAAGATGAACTAATAGATATTAGGCAACTGTTATGTCTCTAAATATTTTATTGTCAGATAACCATTTCATCCTATTATAAAGATAAGAAGGCCAGGCATGGTGGATCTCTTAAGCTCAGGAGTTGCAGATCAGCCTAAGCAATATCGAGACCCTGACTCTAACAATAGCCAGGTGTTGGGTGGCACCTATGGCTCAAAGAGGTAGGGCCCCAGCCAAAAACTGCAAAAAAAAAATAAAAAGCCAGGTGTTGTGGCAGGCACCTATAGTCTCAGCTACTTGGGAGGCTGAGGCAAGAGATTTGCTTGAGCCCAACAGTTTGAGGTTGCTGTGAGCTATGATGCCACAGTACTCTACCCAGGGTGAGTACATAGCAAACCCCCTTCCAGTACCCAGTACTCTACTCCAAAAAAAAAAAAAGATGTGGCAGCGCCGGTACCTCAGTGAGTAGGATACTGGCCACATACACCAAGGCTGGTGGGTTCGAACCCAGCCTGGGCCAGCTAGAACAACAATGACAACTGCAACAAAATAAGTAGCCGGGCTTTGTGGCAGGTGCCTATAGTCCCAGCTAAGGAGGGATTCGGGAGGCTAAGGCAAGAAAATCACTTAAACCCAAGAGTTTGAGGTTGCTATGAGCTGTGATGTCATAGCAATCTACCAAGGGTGACATAGTGAGATTCTGTCTCAAAAAAAAAAAAAAAAGCACAAGACTGAGACTTAGAGAATCAAAAAGTTTGCCCAAGACTCACAGTTTATAGCAGTCTTTGTGCTCCATCATGCAGCCATGTAGCAAATAATGTCATGAGAGAGACACTCAGGGTGTAGACCACTAAGGCCAGATGGCCAGAGCTATCAAGATTTCATTCTTGATCCTCTTCTCATCTCATTCCCAGAATTCTCCCTAGGTCATTCCTTTTAATTCTGTTTAATTTTTTAAAATAATCATCTTACAACAAAAGCCACATGCGATTGATGTAGAAAAAAATTAAGAACAGAAAACATATACATAATCATGCCACCTAGAAAGAACTGGGATTAAGGTCTTAATTTTTTTCTTAAACAATTAGAAAAACAAGAAAAAAAATTTCTTAAACAATTGTGGATCTTTTATTCCACAATTAGAGTCTGCCTTTTTCCACTTCAGCAAAATATTGTGGTTGTTTTTTTCATGTCAATAAGCATTCATCTATAATACCTGTTTTACTGTTGGAATAGAATTCCATTATATGAATATAGTATAATTTATTTAACCAGTTCCCTACTGTTAGACATTTGTCACTGTCATAGAAGTTTACAAAAATTTCCACTCTTCTACTGTTATAAACAATAAGCATTTTTGTAGATAAATATTCACACACAAGCCAGGCATAGTAGCATGTTCCTATAGTCTCAGCTACTCAGACGGCTGAGGTGAGAGGATTGCATGAGCCCAGGAGTGCAAGGCCAGTCTGAACAACATAGCAAAACCCCCTTCCATCTCAAAACAAAAAAACCCCACAATCTTCACATACACGTCCTTAATTATATCCTTATGAGAAATTCCTACAGGTAGAATTGCTGGGTCAAAGGATAACCACGTTTTTGTCTCCAAGATATTTCTGCAATCTGCATCTTCAGCCCTTGTCTCCCCTCCCAGCTCAAAGCTTTCCCCTGTTCAGTGGAGAGTGTTCCTGGGGACCTACCAGCTCCCTGGATTCAATTTATCTGAAGTTAAGGTCATCTCCCAAGTAGCTTGATCCTCCCTCCATTTTCCTGCTACTGATAGAATTACCTTCTCTCAAATGCTCTGATCTCCCCTTGTCTTTTCACATCTGTCTCTTCCCACAGTCTCTTACTACCTTCATCAGGAACATCTCCCCTCTTTGCCTGGACAATAGCCAACTCCCCCATCTTACTCTCAGGTCTGTCTTCCACTTTGTCCCCATCTGACCTTACCTCCACTGAAAATTATACACAAACAGCCTCTCCCTTCCTGCCAGCTTTCACTGTCCACCACTTCCCAGTGTCATCCAGCCACCCCAAACTGCTCTTTACACCTCTGCAGAAATTACTCTTTTCCTCTAACCAAACTCCCTGCACCTGAGTGAAGCCCTCTCTAATCATTCTCCCCCACCCCCAGAGACATTCCCTCTTCCTCTGCTCCCAGCACACCTTGCTTATGTCTCTGTCATAGCACTGTCACACTGCATTATCTTGTTTATAGAACTATCTCCACAACCTGCTGAATTCCTTGAGGGCAGAGCTGGTATCTTGTTCTGTGCCTAGTGCAACCCAGTTGTTCTTGGATAAATGTACAGTACATCTGGGGAAGGGTGCATAGGATGGGGTCTCAGGTATGCGTGTGAGGGAGGGAGATCCGTGATGGTGGGTGAAGGTGGTAGATAGGTTGAACTCTTAAACACAGAGGAGGCTGGGCTTCAGTTTAAAGACAACAGGAAGCTCCTGAATTTAAAGATAGGAATGTCCTGGTCCCTTTTGTTTCTGGAGGCAAGCTGGCAATGATATAGCCGCATTGTGAAAGCAAGATCCAGCTCCGCCCCTGAGGCTCAAGTGGCTAAGACACCAGCCACATACACCTAAGGTGGCAGGTTCGAATCCAGCCCAGGCCCACCAAAAACAACAATGACAGCTGTAACCAAAAAATAGCCAGGCGTTGTGGCGGGCACCTGTGGTCCCAGCTACTTGGGAGGCAGAGGCAGGAGACTCGCTTGAGCCCAGGAGCTGGAGGTTGCTGTGAGCTGTGATGCCACAGCACTCTACCCAGGGGGACAGCTTGAGGCTCTGTCTCAAAAAAAAAAAAAAAAAGAAAAGAAAAAGAAAAAGCAAGATCCAAGAGTATGAGAGACCAATCTGGAAGCTATTGTAGAGCAGATGTAGATTGAGCCCCAAACTGACCTGGAGATCCCAATGACGCCATTGGCTAGAGGAGGCCTGTGGAGGGCTGAGAAAGAAAGCTGGGGCCAACCTCTAGGTAAAAGAAGAGCCCTCAACGTCAAAAGAAATCAAGAAATGCTGAGGGGTCAGGGTTGGGGGGAGGTTGTTGTAGGAATGAAAGGCAGAGGTTAAGACAAACTCCAGAATGTATACCTGGTCTAGAAAGGAAGGGGTGCCATCATCAGATAGAGTACTGACCAAAAGACTGTCTCAGGCCTCTCTCTGAAGTGAGTGCTTGGTTTGCCCAAGTAAGGTAACTATAGACCCAGGACACAGCAGGCCCTTTGGGAGACCTGCAGACATGTCCCCTCTCACTCCCAGCAGTCTTCCTCCTGTGCCTCAGTTAACTTCAGGGCTTAATTCTTCACTCGGCTAAACTACTTTCTATTTTTTATTTTTTATTTTTTTTTGGCGGGGGCTGGGTTTGAACACACCGCCTCCAGCATATGAGGCCGGCGCCCTACCCTTTTGAGCCACAGGTGCCGCCCCCTAAACTACTTTTTAGAGGAATGTTTCTATTTTAGAAATTAGAATATTTGAATATTATTAATATTTTAGAATAATCAGAAATACTGTAGAAGTGGGTAGCAGTGTTACTCCCCTACCTAAAAATACCTCCCCCCACACTGCTTAAAACTCCTCTATTAAAGAGTCATGCTTTGAAATAACATTCATTTGCTGAAAAAGAATATAGAAAATCGAGAGAAAGATTAGTGGTTCCCTAGGCCTGAGGAAGGAGGGGAATGGGACAGCTAAGAGGTACAAGATTTCTTTGGAGGGTGATGAGAATGGTCTAAAATCAGATTATGGTGATGATTGCACAACCTCTGTAATACCATATAATAAAAACCACTGAATTGCATGCTTTAACCAGGTGACCTTTATTGTGTGTAAATTGTATCTCAATAAAATGGTTGGAAAATGAATGCAGACACCCCTGGGAGTTGTGGGACTTGTGGTGGCAGGACTGGTGGTAGTCATAGCAAGTCTGGATGAGCTCAATCAGCCCCCAGAGGTGCCTAGCTAAGGTCAGGGGCACTACTGGAGAATGGGTCCTTGCTGGTTACAAGTAGGGGTGAGTTAGGTAGAGGAAGGAGGGAACGCTTGTGACCAAGGTGCATTTCCTGAGGCAGATAAAACCATAGAATAGGAGATGGGGTAGAAGAGGTTGGGATGCCTGGGAGCAGGAAGGAGAAGGGCAGAAATAGAGGCCCGTTAGGAGCTGGGGGGTCAAAAAGGGTCTCTACCCCCTGCACAGTTTTGCCCAGGAGAGCCATGTCCTTTAATAAGTTCTTTCAAAGAAGTTAAGGAGCTCTAAGAACCCAAGGTGTTCTCACGGTGTGAAGGATCATAAAGATCATCTCCTTCCCACAATCAGGTGGAAATGACTCCCCAGGTGTGTCTGCCTGCCTCCCTTGGACATTTGCATTTTGAGAGCAAGCCCATGCATAGAATCAACTTACGTTTCAATTTTCCCCAAATCAAAGAGTAGTTAACAGAATGGAGCCCTGGGCATCTAAAGGCTTGGTCAACCATGAGGCTTAGAGCCAGAGTCTTAGCCATTGGGCACAAATAGCTGAGTTTCTGGGAGCCATCCTCTGCACAGCTGGTTGCCCACCATGAGTCCTGAAAGGACAAGGACATCAGCCCTCTTACTCTCATCTCTGGCTTCTTTGGCTTGGAAACAAGGGTAAGTTTGTAATTAGCCATCTGGGGAACTGGGGCCTAGATTTTTCTAGACCCCATTGTAACCCCTAAACCTTGGGCTCTCAGCAAATGGGAAATATTCAAAGAGCTCAGATTGGAGCTGAGGTGGAAATGGCTGATAATGGCATGATCTGCCACTCTCCCAGGTGTTGACATTTGCATTTTAATGGAGGCAGTTAATGCCTCCAGTTAAAGGAGTGACTAATAAGTTCTTTCAATTGCTACTGGGGGTAGGTAGGAGACCCTTTGTGGCCCAGGGCCTTTTGACTGTCTCTCAAGTCCCATCTTTGCAAGGCCTGCACCTGATTGGCAGCTGCCAATTATAGGGACTCTAAATGCCCACATTCTATGCTTCCTCTTTGTTCCAGTTCTCAATTTTGCTTGCTTGCTTGCACTTTCTCCTGAATCCTTTTTTTCCTGAAAGTCTGGGAACATCCCCATGAGTCATTTATTCTTTCAGCACACATAAACCAGATTACCTATTTGAAGCAGAAAACTATGCTAGGCACAATTGAGTGGGGGGAGCTGAAGAGGGATGCTAGCAAGATGCCACCCCCAAGAAGTCAGAGGTGAGGAATTCGCAGAAAGAGCTAGAGAACAAACAGCACAGCGTCAGCAGAGGGGGCCAGGCAGCTTCTGCGAAGAGCTTCTTGGACAATTCAAACATGAGGTAATGAATTAATAGGAGAAAAATATCCCTATAGGTTGAGCAACAAAGTCTTTGAGGGATGGAGTGGAGTGGGGGTGAATAAGGACCTTAAAGTATGCACAGAACTTGGATGTACAGAGTGAATTCAAAACATTCCATTTAATCACAAAAGATCACATATTATCTGATCCTATTTATTATAGGAAATATCTAAAATAGGCAAACTAGGGAGGCTTGGGGAAAGAAACTGGAAGTAATTGCTAATGAGTATAATGAGGTGGTGAAAGCAGTTCTAAGATTATGGTGAGGGGTCCATAGCTCAAAAAAAAAAAAAAAGGTTAAAAAAGTAGAGGGAAAAAAAAAGAGGCCCCGAAAACCCATTCTTTTAGTAACCATGTTTCACAGTTGTAGAAGGAATATTCTAGTTTTAAGGTCCTAGTCTTTTCCTGTATGAAGGTCTATTTTTAGGGCAAAATATTTTCAAGGTCTTTAGTTTGTTTGTACTTGTTAGTTAAGAAAATATATAATGACAAAAAGCTACTATAAAACTACTCATTTAGGCTTTCGGCGCCTGTGGCTCAAGTGGCTAAGGTGCCAGCCACATACACCTAAGGTGGCAGGTTTGAATCCCCAGCCCGGGCCCGCCAAACAACAATGACGGCTGCAACCAAAAAAATAGCCAGGCGTTGTGGAGGGCGCCTGTGGTCCCAGCTACTTGGGAGGTGGAGGCAGGAGACTCGCTTGAGCCCAGGAATTGAAGGTTGCTGTGAGCTATGCCACAGCACTCTACCCAGGGGGACAGCTTGAGGTTCTGTCTCCAAAAAAAAACAAAAACAAACTACTCATTTAAATGAATTAATGATTTATTGATCTAAATAGCATCTACACATGTTAGAAAATGGTTCTGTTTTGTGGGGAGAGCGTGTTTACTATACCTAACAGATGGGGCTTAGTGTCTCTCTTTGTCAGTCCACAGCGTTAGAATCCTCCTGCATGCTCCATCAAGGTATGTTTGTGTTGGCTTCTTGGTCAGGCTCATGAGTGGAGACCCACCATCAGAAAATCTGATATAACTTCCACCCGGGGGTATTTTTGCCCCTTCAAGCTGCTTAGTCAAAATGGCGCCCTTTCTCCTCCCAAACCAAATGGGCTTTGCTGAGAGCAGACCCAGCATGGAAGCCAGCCAGAGCCATGCTGTTGGCAGACATTCATCTCTAGCAAATGTAATTAAAGGCAGCAGCAAGTGCCTATTAATTTTTCATTAGAAAAGTCAGAGGCAACCTTCTTGGAAGGCAGCATCATTGAACTTCAGGTTTGGTATTGAGAGCCAGGCTTTCTGCTACCGTGTACACACCCCTCTCCTTGAGTACACACACACATTGGCACAGCGAATCCACAACCTCATTATTGAGCACAGGAGAGAAAGAGTCAGAGACCAGCACCCCTGGGTGCTTCAGAGGTCACTTTGTCCCATCCCCTGTCTCCAATGACCCCAATGCCTACCTGCACATGTAATTGACTATATGGACTTCATACCATATATAACATCTCCTCAAACTGTATTTACATACCATTTTTATAGTTTGAACCCTATTTTATTTTATTTTATTTTTTGAAACAGAGTCTCACTCTGTCACCCTGGGTAGAGTGCCTCAGCCTCCCAGGTAGCCAAGACTATAAGCATATGCCACCATACCTGGCTAATTTTTTTTTCTTTTCTTTCTTTTTTTTTGAGACAAGAGTCTCATTCTGTTGCCCTCGGTAGAGTGCCATGGTGTTACCACTCATAACAACCTCCAACTCTTGGGCTTAAGCGATTCTCTTGCCTCAGCCTCCTCAGTAGCTGGGACTACAGGCACCCGCCACAATGCCCGGCTATTTCTTTCTTTTTTTTTTTTTTTGCAGTTTTTGGCCAGGCTGGGTTTGAACCCACCACCTCCAGCATATGGGGCTGGTGCCCTACTCCTTTGAGCAGCAGGCACCGCCCTGCCCAGCTTTTTCTGTTGCAGTTGCCACTGCTGTTTTAGTTGGACGGGGCCAGTTTCCAACCCACCATCCTCCATATATGGGGCCCGGCGCCATACCCACTGAGCCACAGGCGCAGCCAATTTTTCTATTTTTAGTAGACATTCTCTTGCCCCTGCTCAGGCTGGTCTCAAACTCCTAGCAATCCTACCTCAAGCTCAAGCAATCCTACCAGAATGCTAGGATTACAGGTGTGAGCCTCACAGGCTTTTGGACCTTATTTGAAATACTTTTGGTATTGCTAATTCAAAGAGGTTGCTATTCAAACCTCTCTATAGTGAATCCTTTGGAAAAGAAAATACAGTGCCTTTTCCCTAAAGTATTTGTTTTATCAGCCAGGAGCAATGCTAGAGGTCAAAAGAGGGAAGTGGGGGTGGAGGGAAAGCTGGCCCTAACATCTATCTCCCTATTGCCAGGCAGGATCAATTCCACTGGTACTAACTCAGCAGTCAGCTTATCTCTTTCCCTTAATCTTTAGGCCTCCTTTCTAAGGCCCCCCACCTGATAAGAAAACCATCTTTCCCTACCCCACAGAGGAGGATTAAGGAGAAGAGTGCTAAACTTGGAGTCAGAATGCCTGGAGGTTCTACACCAGCTCTAACTACTTTCTGGCTCTGTGACCTCTGACAAGTTATCTTACCTCTCTGAACTGAAGTCCCCAGCAAAGATAGTAATATCCTCCTTCCTCCCATAATGACTTGTTATGAGGAACAGGACAATGATGTGAAAGTCCTTTTCAAGTTATTCACCCTTATGTAAAATGGGAGGCCTTCTTAATAATAACAAATTAATAAATTTGCTCTTCATAAATCCAGATGTTCATTTATGGGATTAGCATGGAATGAGGTACATCTCTGGATCTTAAGCTCTTGCATACATTTATGGATGAACTATGATAAATAATTTTATGTCTGTGCTGCGCCTGTCCCAGCTCCGCTAGTAGTCTGGGAGATCTGCTCTTTCATCTCTGCTGTGTTCAAAGCAGGGCCCCCAGGGCCATGCAGATGAGATCTCTGTTCTCAAAGACATTCCCTCTTTCAGGATTCTGACAGACTGCAGCCTGCCTGCCATGCAGACTGGAGAGCTGCTTCCCCCAGCAGGCGTGGGTGGTGATTAGAGTGGCCTGGGAGAGCTTGAGTGGTGCTGAGTGTTGTTTCTGCTCTCAGTGGCCACTCTGGCCTTGGAGTGGTCCTACCCAGTCTCCATGTGGCTGTCTCTAAATCCGTGATTGGGGTGGCAAACCAAGCTGTGTTAGAAATCGTGCTGGGGCTGGCTGACCTTCCCCAAACCTGGATAATCTCTCTCCTTGGCAACAGGCTAGAGCACCAAGGGACAGTGACAGATTGCAAAATCCTGGGGCTGGGCTTTCTAGAATTACTTAAAAAGAGAAAACAGTTAACAACACCTTGTATTTGTATAGTGCTTTTAGAAAGAAAGAGAGGAAGAGGCCTTTAAAAACTGTTCAAGGAGAAGGCAGTGCTACAGTTTGTCTGATGGAGAGCGAATCAGGTGGTTAAGAAACATGTTGTTTTATTCTTATCCACTCGATAACATCGTGTGTGCAAAAAAAAATAATTATTTTCACAGATGAGGATGCAGAACAAGAGAAAAATGGAGTGATCAAGTTCACACAGCAGAATTTGGCAGAGCCCTTGGCCTAACCTTCTTGACTTTTTCATCGGCCCAAAGAAGGCAGAGAGATAAAGTTGGATGACATCACAATTCACTTTGTCTACAAGGTTCTGGCATGTAGACAGCTCTTCTAAGTCAAATTGTGCACTTGGTTCTCTAGGGTACATAGGAATATGTCTCTACGTATAGGTCAGAAAACAGTAAGAAAGAATCAGGGCGGGGGGAAGGGAGGTGCACCTGTGGCTTAGTGAATAGGGAGGCAGTCCCATATACTGAGGGTGGCAGGTTCAAACCCGGACCCAGCCAAACTACAACAAAAAATAGCCGGGCATTGTGGCAGGCACCTATAGTCCCAGCTACTCAGGAGGCTGAGGCAAGAGAATCACCTAAGGCCAAGAGCTGGAGGTTGTTGTGAGCTGTGTCGCCACGGCACCCTACCAAGGCTTACAAAGTGAGACTCTGTCTCTAAAAAAAAAAAAGAAAAAGAATAGTGGTACTTCCTTTGCTAGGTTCTTTGTGCCATGTATCTTTAAGCAAGGCAGGACCCGACTCAGCAGATCAGGATGGGTGGGACTGCTTCTGCCTAGGGAGACTCAGTCAAGCAGGGTTTGGAGACTTTTGTTGTTGTTGTTGTTATTTGAGACAGAGTCTCACTTTGTTGCCCTCAGTAGAGTGTCGTGTCATCATAGCTCACAGAAACCTCAAACTCTTGCACTCAAGCAATTATCTTTTTCTTTTTGAGACAGAGCCTCAAGCTGTCACCCTAGGTAGAATGCTGTGGCATCACAGCTCACAGCAACCTCCAACTCCTGGGCTCAAGCGAGTCTCCTGCCTCAGCCTCCCAAGTAGCTGGGACCACAGGCACCCGCCACAACGCCCAGCTATTTTTTGGTTGCAATCGTCATTGTTGTTTGGTGGGCCCAGGCTGGATTTGAACCCACCACCTTAGGTGTATGTGGCTGGCGCCTTAGCCACTTGAACCACAGGCACCGAGCCACTCAAGTAATTCTCTTGCCTCATCCTCCTGAGTAGCTGAGACTACAGATAGCCACCACAATGTCTGGCTATTTTTAGAGACAGGGTTTCACTCTTGCTCAGGCTGGTCTCAAGCTCATGAGCTCAGGCAATCCACCTACCTCAGAGTGCTAGGATTACAGGCATGAGCCACTGCACCCAGCCTGCAGGGCTTAGAGATTTAAAGTTCAGTGAACTCGATCTAACCAGTGAGTCAAATGCAACCCACTGGCTGTTTTTATAGATGAAGTTTTACGTAATATTGAAACACTGCCACATTTACTTATTTATTGTCTCCATCTGCTTTTGCACTGAGATTGTACGGTCCACAAGACTCCTTTCTGGTCTGTCAAGGTGACTTCACACCTGTAATCCCAGCACTCTGGGAAGCCAAGGCAGGTGGATCTCTTGAGCTCACAAGTTTGGGACCAGCATGAGCAAGAGCAAAACCTCGTCTCTAAAACATATTGCCAGGTGTTGTGGTAGATGCCTATAGTCTTAGCTACTGGGAGGCTGAAGCAAGAGGATCACTTCAAGAGTTTGAGGTTGCTCTGAGCTATGACACCAAGGCACTCTACCGAGAGTGGGTGACAAAGCATAACTCTGTCTCCAAAAAAACCCAGTCTATGTGGTTTGAGGCAGCCAGCCCACTCCCCAGGCTTTATATTCTTTACTGTCATGATAGTGCTGTAGTTCAGCAGCCACTCTATCTGTTCAAGTTTTCCCTTCCCGCTGGGGAACCACAGGTAATCACTGTGCTGCCATTATGTGATGTAAATTACCAGAAGTCTCTCTCCTCATTACGAGGGTCATTTTGCCTTCCAATCCAACTAGGTCAGATAACTGATCTCAGATTCCCATTTCCTTGAGAGATTGTTGTGTGCTACCATCCTGGTTTCAATAACTTTACCCATGAGGGTTAGTTACAGAAAACAGAATCCACTCTAACTTGTTGAAGCCGGGAGGTATGTATTATAAGATGCTGGAGGCTGGCTCAGTGCCTGTAGCTCGGCAGCTAGGGCGCCAGCCACATACACCAGAGCTGGCGGGTTCAAACCCAGCTGGGATCTGCCAAACAATAATGAGAACTACAACCAAAAAGTAGCCAGGCATTGTGGCGGGCACCTGTAATCCCAGCTTCTTGGGAGGCTGAGGCAAGAGAATCGCTTAAGCACAAGAGTTTGAGGTTGCTGTGAACTGTGATGCCACGACACCCTACTGAGGGTGAAATAGTGAGACTGTCTCAGAAAAAAAGGGGGATGCTGGAGGCAGGTTCAAGAAGGAAGGTCTCTGTCAGGCTCAGTGGCTCATGTTTGTAATCCTAGTACTCTGGGAGGCCAAGGCGGACAGATTACTTTAGCTCAGGAGTTCCAGGCCAGCCTGAGCAAAAGCAAGACCTCTGTCTCTAAAAATAGCTGTGCATTGGGGCCAGCACTTATAGTCCCAGCTACTCAGGAGGCTGAGGCAAGAGGATCTCTTAAGCCTATGAGTTTGAGGTTGCTGTGAGCTATGACTCCACAGCACTCTATCCAGGGTGACAGAGTGAGCCTGTCTCAAAAAAATAAAAAAGAAGGCAGGCCTTGTCCACTGTGCATAAGGGAATTACTTAGTAAGTAGAGAATGATCTGGCTGCAGAATAATGATATCTATATTACAAAAACACTTAGTTCATGGTATTTCCCCCAGCACATCAAAACTTCCCATATCTTCTTCTTGTCACACAGTTAGTAAAACTCAACTCAGAACCTTTGCTAAGTGGCTTATTCCGGGGCCTGGGAAAAGACAAGGTGAACATGGAACACCTCATTGGGCTAGAAAAAAAGACACCCCCAAAGATTGATGGTGACATGTTGAGAGAACACAGGACACTACACGGCTATTAAAATGGCTGAAGCAAAATGACAGTGGCAGCAAAAACCCAACAAGCTGACAAAAAGTGATTCCAGGCCCATTCAGGGACGTGGCTGTCTGTCGAGCAGCAGATGCCTCCTACCTAAGACCTGGATGAGGATAGAAGCTACAGATCAGCCTCCCTGGGAAATCTTTGAGGAAAACACCAGGAAAGTGTCCTGGTGGGGATCAGGGTGCTGACTGGCCTTGCTGTTTACCTGCCTGTGCCTGTCCACGGGCGAGTCTTTTCCTCCTCTGTGCCTCTGGTGTCCTTGTGTGTTAAATAAGGATGGGAGGACCCTAAGTGTTTTCCAACTGAATTCCCTGTGGCTTAGGACTCCTTGGGATTGCCTTGGATGCCTCAAGGACCAGAGGGATCTGGGTGAGCTGTACCCTGAATAGTCTGTTTTATGTGGATAGGTACAACTCTCAGTTGGCAAACTCAGACAGTAGAGGAAATATCAATTCTTTTTTCTTTTCTTTTCTTACTTTTTTTTGGGGGGGGGAGTCTCACTCTGGTGTCTTGGGTAGAGTGTCATGGCATCATCATAGCTCACAGCAACCTCAAACTCTTGGGCTCAAGCAATCATCTTGCCTCAGCTTCCTGAGTAGCTGGGACTACAGGTGCTCACCACCACACCTAGCTAATTTTTCTATTTTTAGTCAAGACAAGGTCTCACTCTTGCTCAGGATGGTCTGGAACTCCTGAGCTCAAGGGATCCATCCACCTTGCCTCCCACACTGCTAGGATTAGAGGTGTGAGCCACTGTGCCCAGCTCAATTCCTTTGTTTTCTAAATTTCAAAATTAATTTCTGACTTTCAGGACCCATCCCAGAAGTTGGATGAAGAGTTCTCCAGCTCAGCGCCTATAGCTCAACCGGCTAAGGCTCCAGCCACGTACACCTAAGGTGGCAGGTTCAAATCCCCAGCCCAGACCCGCCAAAACAACAATGACGGCTGCAACCAAAAAATAGCCGGGCATTGTGGCGGGCGCCTGTGGTCCCAGCTACTTGGGAGGCGGAGGCAGGAGCCTCGCTTGAGCCCAGGAGTTGGAGGTTGCTGTGAGCTGTAATGCCATGGCACTCTACCCAGGGGGACAGCTTGAGGCTCTGTCTCAAAAAAAAAAAAAAAAGAGTTCTCCAACTTGGGGTTGGGGTTCTTGGGGTTCCCCTCTCAGACTGTGTCTCACTAAGAAGTCACATCTCTGTCTAGTGGCCTCTGCGGGCCCAGTCGCCTCTACTGATTCTGTGCTATTCCTGGGACAAGATCCTTTGGAAAGTTGACCAATGTCCCCCGTCTGCCTTTCTTACCTCACTCCACAGACCCTTGCCCTCCAGCCACGCTCCAGTTTGGGCGAGCCCTTCCCAGCCTGGGGGACTCTCTCTTTGTGTTTCTTTAAGGCCTTCATTCAACCCTGCTTATCAGATGAATTATGTGCCCCATATTTCATATGTTGAAGTCCTAACCCCCAGCACTTCAGAACGAGACCTTCTTTGGAGATAATTAAGTTAAAATGAGTCATTAGGATCAGACTTAATCCAATATGACTGGTATCTTTATAAGAAAAGGAAATTCAGTCACAGACTGAAAGACGATGAGAAGAGACACAGGAAAGAGACAGTCCTCTACAAGTCAAAGAGAGAGGCCTAGGCAGACCCTGCCCTCGGGAGGAGCCAACCTTGTTGACACTTTGGTTTCAGATGTCTAGCCCCCAGAACTGCGAGGCCAAAAGTTTCTGTTGCCACCCAGTCTGAGGCACTTTGTTAAGACAGCCTAGCAAACCAATATAGGTTCCTCCCTCCATGTTTCCTCCCTGCAATCTCTAGTTTCTCCTCCTTATTGCAGGCTATTCCCCTGTTGTCTGCTTGAATGGAAGAAAGGGATAGGAAGAAAGTTCATATTTCTTTTTTTGTGGAGACAGAGTCACCCTCAGTGGGGTGCTGTGGCATCATAGCTCACAGCAACCTCAGACTCTTGGGCTCAAGCGATTCTCTTGCCTCAGCCTCCCAAATAGCTGGGTTTACAGGTGCCCACCACAATGTCCAGCTATTTTTTTTTAGAGGCAGGGTCTCACTCTAGCTGAGACTGATCTCCAACTTGTGAGCTCAGGCCATCCGCCCTCCTTGGCCTCCCAGAGTGCTGGGATTATAGGCGTGAGCCACTGGGGTCAGCAAGGTTATATTTCATAATCTCCTTCAGTTCCACATATGTGAAATTTTATTTGGACAGAGAATCAGAAGGCTAAAAACAGTTTTAAAATCCCTGGGCTAATAAGTTGATGGTTGCTGTCACTGAGCGGTGGGTCTATGAGGGGTGAGTTGCATTATTCTCTCTACTTCTGCGTATATTTGAAATATTCCATTATGAATTGTTAAAAAGAAAAAGGAGAGGGAAAACACCACCTCATGCCAGTTGATAGAATATGACTGAGGTGCTTCCCATCTCTAGAATTCTGTCAC
The DNA here is from genome assembly GCF_000181295.1 of Otolemur garnettii. Classification (NCBI taxonomy): domain Eukaryota; kingdom Metazoa; phylum Chordata; class Mammalia; order Primates; family Galagidae; genus Otolemur; species Otolemur garnettii. The sequence goes on along the minus strand of NW_003852484.1, from coordinate 2,317,838 downwards.
AGCTGACAACTGTTATCACCTCCTCTCCTTGTCCTTAACCAGCCATGCTGGTAGCATAGAATGCTAGCCCCAGAGTCCATGTCTTCCTTCTCCAGCCAGGCTCAACACAGAGGCCTCCATAGTCCTACAGCAGCCATAGTTGAGCAGAGCCATGTGGCAGACAGACCCCCTGGATCCCAAACACTGAGCAGACCGGCTCAGGCAAACCTCACACCTTGGCTGCTCACAGGGTGCTTTGGCTGACTCCTTACCGCAGCTCCTCTCCTTCTCAGGAGTTTTTCCCCTTGTAAAGGAAAATAAAAATCTGAGGACCCAAATCCCCCCACACCCCAAAAAGAAATTGTTTTATGCAAAAGGAAAAGTAAAGGCTTTAGGCTCCTGAGAAAGACTGTCCAGGCAGATCATTGATAAGGAAACGCCTTGCTGGCCTTCCATGAGCAAGGACATGCAAATTGTGATTTACATCTGCAGGCTAAGTCTAGCTCCTAAAACTCAAGTCTGTTCAATTCATACTAGTAATGAATTACAAGTTTCTCTTCCCAGGTGCAGAACAGAAACAAGACAAGATCAAACATTTTTCCACCTACCCAGGGACATCTGCACAATTGATGTTTCCTTCACTCCCTTTTTCTCTTCAGACATTCAACTTATTTGACTTAACATGGAGATTTCCTGGGCCTCATAAGCATGTAACCATTATGCCTCATTTCCCCCTTGCTCTTTTTTTTTTCTTTCCATTTGCCCTATCCCCCTTAAATATGGAAGTTCCCAAATTCCCCTTCAGAAAAATAGTCACAGGACAGCGCCTGTGGCTCAAAGGAGTAGGGCACCAGCCTCATATACCGGAGGTGGTGGGTTCAAACCCGACCCCAGCCAAAAAAAAAAAACTGCAGAAAAATAGTCACAGATTTGTCTGTGGTTTGTGTTTTTCTTAGGTACATCCCCAAATTTTGGCTTAATAAGCCTCTGTTGATTGGGTTATCACCCCAAATCCTGTATTATCATTTAAAATACCAAATAAAGCCATGGCACGGTGGCTCATGCATGTAATCCTAATGCTCTGAGACGCCAAGGTCTGTGGATTGCTCAAGCTCAGAAGTTTGAGACCAGCCTGAGCAAGAGTGAGACTCCATCTCTATTAAAAATAGAAAAACTAGGTAGGCGTGGTGGCGGGAACCTCTAATTCCAGTTACTAAAGAGGCTGAGGCAAAAGAGTTGCTTAAACCCAAGAGTTTGAGGTTGCTGTGAGCTATGATGCCACAGCACTCTATCCAGGGCGACAGCGTGAGACTCTGTCTCAAAACAAAACAAACCAAAACAAAAGCAAGTAACTACTTAAATGTTACAAAAGACCACTCAAATTATTTTTCTGGGACAGCCACAGTGGCTCTTGTCTGACATTCGTCCTCATTGAAAGGCCTCTTCAACCCCCAACTCTGAGTCAGGGCAAAAGGACCCATGGAAACAGCAGTGTCTGTGGCATTTTAAATGACTTCTGGATATTATTGGTACCAGAATCACTTTACTCCTGGCATTATGGTGAAATAGTTAATAAAGGGCAGCTCAATTGTTCTCCACTGCCTCATGTCTCATTCTTTATTTCTTCCTTTTAAATTCCTCCTCTAAACTCACTTTCTTCCATTAGAGCCAATACTAATATTGAAATTTCCACTGGCAAAATGAGAAAAGGAAAATGGACTTTTCTGGGGCTGATTTAATAGAACTTAAGAAACTGCCCTTTTATTTTATGTTTATGGTCTTCCTATTTGGGGCGGTCTTAAAAATATTTTCCTTCATGACATTGTAGTATCAGTATATTATGATGTACTGGTCAGGATTTAATCGCAGGTACAGTAATCACTCTAGCTATTTTAAGCAGAACAGAATTTAATACAGTGTGATGCAGACTTGGGCAGGACTCTGGGCAGTGACTCCCAAATACGGTAGGAAGGACTGGCTTGCCAAGAGCCCTGCCATTGCTGCCAGGATCAAGGATCTTAGGGGGCTCCGAAGGACACTGGCCCCCAGCTCCATGGCCTTGCAAGGGTCCACATCAGCCTAAATGGATGCCATAGGTCTTCCCTGTTAACACTCAAAAACTAGAGACTGGGATCTGGGCTCTTTGCTAACCTGGTCCCGGGGAACAAACTGTCTTAATTGTTCCCAAGCTTTCCAGGAGAAACAGCAGAAACAGCAAAAGCACCAGCATGACCATACCACCTCCTTGCAAATCTAATGCCAGCAGACCTGGAGCTGGGAGGCCAGCTGCAGGGGTGGGATGGAGTTGCACAGATCAATCTGCATTGCCCAATTTTGATGGTACTTTGTTTTCCTTGGCAATCCTGTGGCTGATCCCCCACATTTCACTCACTCATAGAATCCAAAATCTTGGGGGCTGGGGTATCAATCCTCTACAGCAGCCCCTTCAAGGACAGAAATGAAAGTAATCATATCTATACCAGAATGTCCGAAAATCATAGGAAAAAGTACTCCTCTTCACTGTCATTAAGGGAATGCAAATTAATATCATGATTAAGGGTGGCGCCTGTGGCTCAAGGAGTAGGGCGCCAACTCCACATACTGGAGGTGGCAGGTTCAAACCCGGCCCTGGCCAAAAACTGCAAAAAATAAAAATAAAAATAATAAAATCATGATTAAATTGCAATTAAAATCACCACTTCACACCTATTAGACTGACTAAAACAAAAGGACGATGATACCAAGTGTGTATGAAGACGCAGAGCAACACGGGTGGATTGGCACAGACGCTTAGGGAAACTGAGAAAGTGCCTGCTAAAGTAACGAGGATGGTTGGCCTCTGACTCAATAATTCCATTCTGAGTCCACTAGAAAAGACCAGGCATGAAGTTGGGCATGGTGGTTCATACTTGTAATCCCAGAATTTAGGGAGGATCATGCAAGCCCCAGAGCTCAAGAGCAGCCTGAGCAACATAGTGAGACCCTCTTCTCTACAAAAAATAGAAAAATTAGCCAGGCAGAGTGGCGTATACCTGTGGTCCCAGATACTCAGGAGGCTAAAGTGGGAGGACTCTTGAGCCCAGGAGTTTGAGGTTGCAGTGAGCTATGATGACAGCACTGTACTCCAGCCCAGGCAACAGAATAAAAAAAAATTTTTTTTTTTTTCGTTTTTGTCCGGGTTTGGGTTTGAACCCGCCACCTCTGGCATATGGGGCCAGCGCCCTACTCCTTTGAGCCACAAGTGCTGCCCTCTCCAAAAAATTTTTTAAATAAAAACAAACATGTATGAGAATGTTCGCAGCAGTACTTTTTCTTTTCTTTTCTTTTTTTTTCTTGAGACAAGAGTCTCACTTTGTTGCCCTGGGTAGAGTAACATGGTGTCATACATAGCTCACAGCAACCTCAAACTCTTGGGCTCATGGAATCCTCCTGCCTCAGCCTCCGGAGTAGCTGGGACTACAGGCACCTGCCAGAATGCCCAGCTATTTTAGAGAAGGAATTTTGCTCTTGCTCAAGCTGGTCTCAAACTCTTAAGCTCAGGCAATCCACCCACCTCAGCCTCCTGGAGTGTTAGGATTACAGGCATGAGCCCTTGCACCTGGCTGGCAGTACTGTTTTTAAGAGGCTAAAAACTCTAACAACCATAATATCCCCCAGTAGTTAAATGAATAAATAAATTTGAGTATAGCCACACAGAGGAGCCCTACACAGCAGTGGGAGACAACTACGTTCAACAACATGCCTGACTATCACAAGCTTGGTGCTGAACCAAGAAAAACACACACAAAGAGGGTATATCGTTTGCTTCCATTTATAAACCACAAAAGCAGGATCTTAGCAGTTGGCACAGAGGCTCCCCTTGCAGGTGCATAGGGACTGGGAAGGGAGATGATCTTGGCTGTTGGGGTGTTGATTATGTTCTGTTTCTTGATCTGGATGTTGATTACACAAGTGTGTTCACTCTGTGAAATTTCATCTTGCCGCATCATTTATGATACATGTGCTTTTTCGTATGTATAGCTACTTTAATAAAATTGACAAAAAATAAACAACCATTTGATTTCAGTCTTCCCCTTCTCTAAGCACCCCACCACTGCAGGCTGGTGATAAGGATGGTCCTACTCACAGAGTACCCACTGTGTGACAGGCACTGCTGTTTCTTACAACCGATGGCAAGAATGTTTACCCCATCTTATGGATGAGGCTCCGGAGATGAAGAGAGATGAAGCTTCCTATCTACAGCTATCCAGGTGATAGTCCTTGAGCCGTGAGCCAAGCCCAAGCCTGTGCCTTTCCAGTGCAGCCACTGCAGCTCCACTGTAGCCACCCTCCCTTCCTGGTCTGCAGCCCAGAGGATTTGGCCTCCTCCCTATTTTCACTCCCCAACAACCTCTGTTCTTCTCCCCACCGGTAATGCTGAGCAGCTGCCACCATCGTCAGGCACCCTAGAGGGCAACATGTTGTTCCTTGATGACAAGCCTCAGGGAGCCACACAGCTGCTGTCGGCTACACGTGGTGGTCTAGTATGCTGGAACTGTCCTTATCCTTGTGCCAGCCTCTCCTGAGAGGGGAACAGGCAGTGTTTGGGGGATCTGCCAGGGCCTTCAGGAACAGGGTGGGGAGACTTGTGCCCAGGAGCAGCCCTGTGCTCCCCTGCGGTGCTGAATCATCTCTGAGCAGAGTAGAGCCCGTGGATACTCTCTGCCCTAGTGCCCTGGACCTTCCTGATGCCCTCGGGGAGGCCCTGCTCCAACCTTGGGAATGTCATGGATGTGAGTGTACATCTGCTGTGCCCTCTGATGGTGGCCTTGCCTCGTTCTTCCCCACTCCCAGCCTGACACTGTGGAGCCCGGCATCAGAGGACTGAAAGGAAGTGCCAGCTGTGGAGCTAGGCAGGCTTGGAAGGGACAGATGCCATCAAGAAAGACACAGGGTCCCTGCCCTCAAGCAGATTATATTCTTGGTGATGATAATGATGAACATTTACTGAGCTCTCACTATTTGCTGGGCACTTGTTCTAATTTCTTTACAGACATTGTCTTGTTGAGGCCTTAACTCTTCCAGGCAGATACTACTATAATTTCCACTTTAGACGAGAAACCTGGGGTGTGGGGGGCTTGTGGTAGGCAGCTGTAAGATGGCCCAGTCATCTTCCTTCCTTGTGGTTGTGCTCTAGTGTAACTCCTGCCATTCCAGCATGGGCCAGACCTACTGACTCACTGCTGTGGAGAGGAGTAGGGCAGAAGTGATGGAATTCTGAGGTCAGGTTATAAAAAGACTGAGCCCTCCATCGTGGGTTCTCCTTCTGGTTACTCATCCGAGGGGAAGCCAGCTGCCCCGCTGTGAGGCAGTGTTGTGGAGAGGCCCACGCGAGTGAGTCTGGATGCCGTTCTTCTCCCATTGGAGCCTTGCGATGGCTGTAGCCTTGGCTGACGTTGTGACAGTAACCGTATGAGAGACTGCATTAGAATCACCCAGCTAAGTTGTTCTCAGATCCCTGATCCACAGAAACTGTGACATAATAAAAAGCTGCTGTTTTGAGTGGCCAAAGCCTGGGGTAACCTGTGACATAGCATAGATAGCTAACTCTGGCCCATCCTCACATAGCCTGTCTGTGATCACACTGGAATTTTTTTTTTTTTTTAGATAGTCGTTGCCCTGGGTAGAGTACCGTGGCATCATAGCTCACAGCAACCTTAAACTCCTGGAATCAAGAAATCCTCCTGCCATCTACACAGAAGGAAAAAAATCCTTTTATCATAAGGACACTTAAACTAGACTGTTTATTGCAGCTCAATTTACAATTGCCAAAATATAGAAACAGCCTAAATGCCCACCAACCCAGGAATGGATTAACAAGCTGTGGTATATGTATGCCATGGAATACTATCCAGCCATTAAAAAAAAAGAAGACTTTGCATGTGTCCTCAAACTACGGCCCGTGGGCCACATTCAGCCCTCTGAGGACATTTATCTGGCCCGCCCAGTGTTTTTGCCGCCACTGCCTGTCCTGCTTAGCAGCTGACTTGTCCCAGGGCCCACAGTCTGGCCCTCCAATGGTCTGAGGGATAGTGAACTGGCCCCCTGTTTAAAAAGTTTGAGGACCCCTGCACAGCCTTTGTATTAACATGGATGGAAGCGGAACACATTATTATTAGTAAAGCATCACAAGAATGGAGAAGCATGAATCCTATGTACTCAACTTTGATAAGAGGACAATTAATAACAAGGGGGGGGTGAGCAGAGAGAGGAAGAAGGAGGGAGGAGTAGGGAAGGGATTAGCAGAGAGTGACAGAGGGAAGGGGGTGGGGTCTTGGTGTGTGCCACACCTTTTGGGGGCAAGACATGATTGTAAGAAGGACTTTACCTAACAAATGCAATCAGTGAAACCTGGTTTCTCGTACCCTCAATGAATCCCCAACAATAAATTAAAAAAAAAAAAAAAGAAAGAAATCCTCCTGCCTCAGCCTCCTGAATAGTGGGGACTACAAGTGCCCACCACAACGCCTGGCTACTTTTTCTGGCTCTTGTTCAGGCTGGTCTGGAACTCCTGAGCTCAAGGGATACTCTAATCTTGGCCTGAGTGCTGGGATCACAGGCATGACCCTCTGTGCCTGGCCCAGGCTGGAATTTGAAACCAGGAGTGTCTGACTTCAATGTCCCTGCTCTTACCCACTCCACTGTACTGCTTCCTCAGTAACGTGGAAGAGATGCAGTCAATATTCCCTCTGAACCAAGACTACCCTGAATTGATGACAATGCTGAGGGCTGAGTAACACTGGGAGATTCTTAATCATTCTCTGTCTCAGTTTTCCTATACATAAAATGGGAACAATAATATCACCCAATTTCATACAGTTATTTTGAGCAGTAAACAAGAATTAACCATGATGAGCATTAGTTGAAATACGAGTATTAGTTGAAATAATGTATGGAAACATTAATTTAAAATAGTATTTGGCTGAAGCTCCTCTGAAAATCAGTGCTCTCATTTGCAAAATGGGGATGACAATATTGTCATTCCTTGCTATCAGGATTAGATGAACTAACACTGTGCCTAGAACATTCTAGAAGACTAATAGATGGCACCCACAGAATGATACATCAACTGATGTTCAAAAGAGGGCATGTGGGAGTTGGGTGACCAGTGAGTGCTGTTACAATGCAGCCTTCGAATGCTGCTTACCTAACACACACAGCGTTTCTCTATCCTGTGGCCTGGGAGCCCACTGAAGGTGGAGGGTAGGGTGAGGGTGTGGGGTGAAGAGTTTGTGGCTTGCAGGAAATCTAAGAGGCCTGGACCTTCCTCTGGGCCCTTGGGAATCTCCTCCTGCAGCGACAAAGCAGTCCTACTGTGCTGGTCACTGATAGGACCCTTAACACTCCAATGAGGGGGGATTATGGTACCAATCCCAGGAAGAAAATTGTTTCCATGAAAACCCCCAGATCCCAGTGGCACCTGTGGCTCAGTGAGTATGATGCCAGCCCCATATACTGAGGGTAGTGGGTTCAAACCCAGCCCCAGCCAAACTGCCACAAAAAAATAGCTGATCATTGTGGCAGGAGCCCCAGCTACTCGGGAGGCTGAGGCAAGAGAATTGCTTAAGCCCAAGAGCTGGAGGTTTCTGTGAGCTATGACACCACAGCACTCTGCCAGAGGTGGCAAATGAGACTCTGTCTCTAAAATGTAAATAAATAAATAAATAAATAAAACAAAAAAATCTCCAGGTCCTCGAGGCTGGGAGGCTTAATGAGTCCCAGCACAAATGAGTCCCCACTGTTTCTCCTTGCAGTTGGATCTTCCTTGCAATGGCATGGTTTGTGCTCAAAATGTGCTCCAAAAGCAATAAGTGAGCACAATAACACAAACAAGATGGGCCTTGCTCTGCAGCTCTATGTGGAAATGTTTGGGAAATTGTGATGACCATCTTTGTCCTAAGATTTGGAGATTGGCGAAACATGTTTGTACAACTTCCTTTGCCAACTTCTTGTTGATATTTTAGGCATACTGAAATACCAAATATCACAAAGGAGAAAACAAAAAAACACAGAGCCCCCAAACGATATGAGAATCTACTTACAAAAACATGTATCTGCACAGCACCCCAAACCTCATCGTCTTTACTGAGGTTGATGTTTACCATGAACTTCAAGACAAGAGGACTTGGTTGTTATCCCGGCAGGAGCAGATGGACTTTGCTTTTCTGGGTTTTCTCAACCACGAAGTATCAGGCTTGGAACCCGATCAGTGGTTTTTAAATTGGGTTCTCTGGAGCTCCCGGGGGGATCCCTGAGAGGGCTCCCACCTCTTACGTCAGTCAGAGCTGCTTCCCTTTTGTCAGCCTCACTTTTAGAGTTCAGATTCTGATTTTTTGGAAAAGACATTTTCCTGCTTAAGGAAAAAAAACCCCAAGACTTGAAAGTCACTTTCTCAGATCATCTCTAAGCTCCTGTCTAGTTCTTAGAGTCTGTGTGCAAGAGGAGAAGGGAAGGGGGTTAAAAATGACATAGAGATATAGGAGTCAGACTCAAAGAAAAACTTCCTCCTAACAAAATAGGATAAATCTCTATCACGTGTAACATGAAAGGAAAGCTAAGAAATTTTTGTTTGTAGGGATCTTTAAGAAAAGCAGCAGAAGAGTTTGGATGCAATGAGAAACTGTCCAATCATGGCTGGGGGCGGATGAAATGACCCCATGGCTTGAGGATGCCATGGTCCTGTGAAATTCCTGTGTGGGCTGAGCAATTCCTAAACAGGGAAAGGCCTCCCCAACCACAAGGTGAGTCAATTTCTTACATGCCTTCCCTTTTGCACAAACTTACTTCTCCCACCTTTCCAAGCTGAGTTGTTTATTGAGTGCTTACTCTGCACCGAACGGAACGTGGGTGGTGGGAGTGCTTGGGGCTACCAGGTTCCCTGCCCTCTCTGAGATCACATTCCAGAGGGAGGGAGACACAGAACCTGGCCCACAAACCACATAGCCACCTGCACCTGTGCTAGTGCTCTGAAGAGGGATATGGAGAAACAGAATGCTTACAGAGGGTCAGACCCAGAGTGTTGGGGTGGGCTTCCTCAAGAGGCAATGTTTAGGAAAATCTGAAAGAGAGGGGAGAATTAACCAGGTAAGCATCCCTGGAAGAAGCGTGGAGCCCTCACCGATGAAAGTGGGCAGGGGTGCCCCAGCAATGGCCTTTCCCTCTGGTACGTGCATATGCCCATTGAGCTGTGTGCTTTCTTTTTTTTTTTTTTTTTGAGACAGAGCCTCAAGCTATCCCCCTGGGTAGAGTGCCATGGCATCACAGCTCACAGCAACCTCCAACTCCTGGGCTCAAGCGAGTCTCCTGCCTCAGCCCCCCAAGTAGCTGGGACTACAGGCACCTGCCACAACGCTCGGCCATTTTTTTGGTTGCAGCCATCATTGTTGTTTGGCGGGCCCAGACTGGGGATTCGAACCCGCCACCTTAGGTGTATGTGGCTGGCGCCTTAGCCGCTTGAGCCACAGGCGCCGAGCCGAGCTGTGTGCTTTCAGCTCATTTCCAAGTTCTATGTTAATAATTTGCTATGTCCTGCCCCCACCTCTTCTAAACCTGGTCTCCTGAAACCTGAGCAGAATGTGCATCAGCATCACCTGGAGCCCTTACTGACACCGAATCCCGGGCCCACTCCCAGAAATCCTGATTCAATGTTGGTGCCTCTAAGGTCACCACCTGCATAGCACATGTGAGCAGCACTGCTCTGGTGGCCTGTGCTGGCCTGTCCCTCTTAGAACCATGCCAGACACCCACCTGTCACAGAGATGGGATATCATCTGACCTGACTGAGAGGTCGAAGCAGATGTCCCTGCCGTGCTGGGATTGCAGTTTGGAGGAGGCTGCCTGGAAAGCAGAGGGGCCTCCATCATGGGGGTTGGGGTAGTGGGGATGTGAATCAGGGGCCAACACCCTCCACCTCCTGGGGCTCGCCTTGCACTGAGTATCTGAGAAACTGTGTGAGGGGCAGCCAACACTTGATTGGAGAGTTGCTGTGTAGTGACGCAGTTGCTGAGAAGCCCCTCCACACGTTTGGTTTTTTGTTTCCCTTTTCTCCAAGGAGTAAGAAGCCATCTGAAACCCATGTTCTCTGGTCCTGGCTTCTAATACAGGCTATGTGGTATTTGGGGAGAGGGACTTGACTTAGAAGTTAGACTTAAGAAACAGAACTATTGCTTGCTTAGCACATGACCACAATGGGATCACTTAACCCCTCTGAGTTTCAGTCTCTTCTCAGTGGAATGAAAACATCTCTTCTCTCTGAATGTGAACATAGTAGGTGCTCAAGGAAGGGTAGTTCTTTCCTTAATTAAGTCCTCCCCATGCTGGGGCTGGGGCCCCTCTGGGGAGGCTATCTAGCCCCCTCCTTCTCCCCTTCTTGCCTCCCCAGTGTGGCCCTCGGGCTAGCAAGCATAGCCAGGCTCCATGGAGAGAAGCCTCCAGCCGCTGCAGGGGTGGGCCTGGGGTGGGGATGTGCAGGAGCCCTGTCCTCTGGGCAGTTCTGGCCAGCCGAGCTCTGGCCTCAGCCTGCCTGGCCAGTGTTCAGTCCCCTCCAGGATTTCCATCTGTCTTCACCAGGCCACAGATGCAGCTCTATTAACTGGAGAGGCCACCATGGTATGGCACCAGGTGGGACCTGGTCAGCTGTCTGGGCCCATTTTCTAGCAGGAACAATGTTTAGTTGAAGGAGCCAAAGGGAGGGATTTGGGGGAAGGCGACCCCCACAGGAGGACTGACCCAGCAGGAGGAAGGCCCAGCTGAGGAAGGCCCATGCTTAGGATATGGGAGACTCCCGGGAGGCCTTGTGAGGCCCAGCTGCCCAAAGCTGGTCCTGTGGCGAGGTGGTGCTGGCCATCCCAGGTCTGTTGACTCTTTGGCTGGGAGTGGAGTATGTGCTGCCGGTTCCCACCTCACCCCATCTCAGGCCTTCCACAGCCACAAGAGGTTGAAGCTTCCCCGTGGATGCCTGGAGGGGCTGGGAGTGAGTTCCAGGGCTTATTCCTCACGCATCCATGGATCCATGCTCAACACCCTGCATAGGACCTGGCACCCCAAGAGGAGCTCACGGAATCTTGGTTGAGTGGCTGAGAGGATAGGAAGCACCAAGATGCGGGGGGGGCAGGTCAGGGGTGTTAGAGCAGGATGAGATGGTTTCAGATCCTGGCTCTGCCACTCACTATCGGGGCGTCTGGGGTAAGTCTCCCAGCCAGACAGTGCCCCAATCTCTTCATCTGTGGAAGAGAGATGGTAGGAGACAGCACCTACTTCTCAGGGCCTCTGGGAGAGCAAGAAGACCAGGGATGGCAAGTGTCTGCATAGAGAGGGGCCACAGTACACGCTCAGTCACGTTCGTTACTTGTACTGCTGTCATTGAAGGAACAGGAGCTTGCAGCTTGGAGAAGGTCCAGGTGTGTGGGCAGCTGGGCTTAGGGACCCCAAGGGGAGAATAGATCAAGATCTCCAGGTTTCCAAAGGGGGTTCCTCTGCAAAGGAGGCTGACTTGTCATGGTTTAACCTCACTGAGAAGAGAGAGACAGAAAACTCTTGCCCAAGAGAAGACAGATGAAGAACTTCCACAGTGAAGGTGCCCTCAAAGGACCCCACGGGGGTCTTCTCTGTCTCCTAGAAATGTCAGGGTCACAGCATTGCTGCAGATCTTGCCTGGCTTTTCTTTTATTGGCTCCTCCCGACTCCCTACTCTGGCTGGAACCCGAGGAGTTCATCAGCGTTTCCGCGGTGCTCATCACTGTAAAACCAGGGCCAGGGAGACAGAGAAAGAAGAGAGCACAAGGAAAGCAGGGGTGAAGAACAGGGGGCTAATGGCCTGGGTGGGGCAGGATGTGGCCCCTGGGAGTGAACTCAGACAGCTGTCAGGGACTCTGAGGTCACCCAGCACCTCCTAGCCCAGGTAATCAGAGGGAGTCCCCCATTGGAGGCTTTCAGAGGCATCTGTACAGAGTGGCATGTCAAATGGCTATTAGCAGGGTGGCTGTGCTCAGAGCGTGTGTGACACTTAGCCCAGCTCAGCAAGTACTCAGTGCAGCACAGTTCCTAACAACAGCCACAACAGTGACTCTGGCTGAGGTCCAGCTGCCACTGTGGAGGCTGAGCCAGGATCCTACTTACTTTGTCTAATTGCAAAAGCAGAGGTGATCAGTGGGACTTCTGGTTTTTTGTTTTTTTTTTGTTTTTGGTCGCTTTTTTGGAGGGAGGTAGCGAAGACTTAACAAACAGAGATCAGCAATATGATTAAATGAAGCTAATAACAAAATTAATCTGCCATGTAATGATATACATAGATGCTATTATGCTGCATGGTAATTAGTTGTAAATAGTAAACAGTCCGCAAAAACAGAGGTGCCTAATGTGCCTTTCACTCAGCCAGGCTACGGTCCAGGACCTGTCATGGGACCGGGCTGAGCGTTTTCCTTGATGCCAGGTAGCGTTCAGTCACACTCAATACTGACACTCACCTGTTGTGCCTCAGTTGTCCCCGTCCCCCCAGGGCCTTCCTTTCGTCCCCGCTTGGGCAGTGACTCAGCTGCTCCTGAGTTTCTGCTCTGACCTGACTTCCTCTTCTGTATCACATAAGCTTTCAGACAGCACAGCCACCCTCCTAATAGCCATTTGACATTGTGTTTCTGCAGGCTGCCTCCCTCTCTCGATCTATCCGCCACTATTTGTGTCCTTCCCCATGTGGCAGGCTGTGTACCAGATGCTGGACAGATAAAGAGGAGAAGACCGGTTAAATTGTCAGGGGAAAACGGAAACATTTGGGCTTATGATGATGAAATATTTTTGCTTGGTGATGTCTCTATACACACATTATTGCTCGTGACCACGATATTTTTATAAGACTCAAAAAGTGTCATTTAAAAAAAAGGAGAGAGAGACGAATAAGATCCAGTTCCTAATGTGAAAGAGCCAAATAGACTGGCAGAGGAAAGCAGCCTCTCTGCAGCTCATTATGACACCCTGAGATAATGCTGGAGGGGCGTCTAGGAAGGCCGAGGAAGCAGATGTGCAGGCAATCACCTCACCTGGTGAGAGGAAAAGGGCTGGAGAGACAGCTCAGAGCAAGTCCCTCTGAGTTACATCGTGAGGGATGAGGAGGAGCCAGGCAGGTGTCGAAGGAATGATAATGATAGCTGCATTTATTGAGCGCTCAGGACGTGCCAGGCGCTGTTCTGAGTGCTGTTTGCCTAGTAGCCCATGTGATGTTGAGGGGCAGGTGTTACTGTCTTCATTTTGCAGAGGGAGGAACTGAGTATCGTTTGTTGAATTGTGTCCCCCTCAAAAGGAATGTCCAAGTCCTAACCTCTGGTACTTGGTGATTGGGTGACTTTATTTGAAATGAGATCTGCAAACATAATTAAGGCTTGAGATCTTAAAATCTTGAAGTGAGATTAGGATCTCCTTTCTAGATGAGATCATTTTGGTTTAGGGTAGACCCTGAATCCAATGCCTGGTGTTACTGAGAGAGAAAGGCAAGGTGAGGGAGTTTAACACAGAGATGCCGGGGAGAGGCCACGTGAAGACAGAGGCAGAGACTGGAGTTATGTTGCTGTAAGTGAAGGAAACCGGAACCACCAGGAGCCGGAGGAGGCAAGCCAGGATTCTCCCCAAAGGCCTTCAGAGCGAGCACCTGCCCGCAGCCTGACTGCAGACTGCAGTAGGGCAAGCTGCTCTCTGGAGAACCACTGGCTTGAATTGCTGAGTGGTCCGCCCCCTCTTCTCTCTCCCATGCCCAGATCTTCATCAAGGAAGGCTTAGGTTATCTCCCCTTCTCCAGGTGGCGATCCCCCTGACCCAGGGAACCTGGTCCCAGACTAGTCTAGCTCCACAAGTAAGAGCCCCATGAGCTGACAGTTCCATCCCTCAGCTGCAGACTGTCCTCCCTGGTGTGCGCTGGACTCACCACGGACAGCCTGGCTTCACAAGTGAACAGGCACCGTGGCCATGGTGTGGGAGCCCAGCTCTAGGGAGTCCCCTAAGTGGGGAGACTGGGAGAGATTGGGGAGGCGTCTTAGTGCTTGATAGCCGCCCGTCCTGTCAAGAAGAGGCAGACCAGTCCAGACCGCTGTGAAGGGACCATTTGGACGCACGGGGCTCTCTCAGGGCTGGGGGAATGATTCTGGGTCTCCACTGTGATTTTGTGCTCCCTTATCCTGATAGAGGAGGGCTGGGGCCTGCTTTGTTTCTCCAGGGAATTCAGGTCTTGCTGCAGCAGCAAAGAGATGGGGCCCCTTCACTGGAGGTCAGAGCAACAGTCCAGACCTGGGCCCAGAGGGAGGCAGGGCTAGCCTGTGGGAGAGGGATCATACAGTGTTTCTTGGACCCAGGAGCTCCACCAACCTGTCAGTGGGAATGACCCCACAGGGATGCCTACCCTGTGGGATTCAAGGGGACTGGGCTCCTATCAGAAGCCAAGCAGATTTTCTCTTTGCTTTGTTTATTTTATTTATTTTTTTTATTTTTTGAGACAGAGCCTCATGCTGTTTTCCTGGGTAGAGTACCGTGGCATAGCTCACAGCAACCTCCAACTCCTGGGCTCAAGCGAGTCTCCTGTGTCCGCCTCCCACGTAGCTGGGACCACAGGCGCCCGCCACAACGCCTGGCTATTTTTTTTCGGTTGCAGCCATCATTGTTGTTTGGTGGGCCTGGGCTGGATTCGAACTCGCCACCTTAGATGTATGTGGCTGGCGCCTTAGCCACTTGAGCCACAGGCGCAGAGCCTCTTTGCTTTGTTTATATTCTCCATCCTCTGGCCCCTGCCTGGCTGGGCTTCCCTTCCCAGGATAGTCAATGAATTTCTGCCAGGGGGCGTCTAAGCAAGAAAGCAAGGTGGTTCCATTGTGCAAGGTTCTGAGAATGCTGTTTCTGTGAATGCAGGGCTGGGGTCACTGCCCTAGGGAGGGGGAGGCTGAAGGAGCCTGCCAGTCCCAAGGGAAGGGGACCCAGGCTGCAGGTGCAGAAGAAGCTACCATCAGGCATCCTTCTGGCCAGGAATGAACAGGACAACAGATATGGCAAAGAGAGATGCAGGGACTTTGTCATGTTGTGGGTGCTTGAATGTGTTGTTTCATGTTTCTCCGTGGCGACAAAGCGAAGGAGATTTGCTTGTTGAGTCTTTACTTCTCTGTATGATTGAGAGATAGACTTGAAAACAAGGGCTGCGTAGTAAGGTGCAAACTCTGGGTGTTTGTCTTTCCTGGCATTGCTTGGGGCTGTGCCACCCCATGGTGCTGAGAGCAGGGCGGAGCACCCAGCCTGGGTGCCGCCTGGTTCTGGAACTTGACTGCCTCTCAGTTTGTAGCCACACTCGCCACTCACACTCTCCTGCTGGGTAACTTTGGGCCTTTTACTTAACCTTTCATCAACCATTCTCAGTGTCATCGTCTGGAAAATGGGACTCTGGCAGTATTGACATTGTAGATGTGTTAGGATTATTATGTGAGTTGATACATGGGGAGACTGTGAGCCATGGGTGGCACAGTAGTGTGGGCAGTATCAGCGACTGTTCCTCCTGCAGGGGTTTTGGCTGTAGGGGCCTGCACCCACCTGGGCAGGAGGATGCCTGGGGGTGAGGTGCTCTCTTCACATGTTTTTTGTTCTAGGCCTTTCCCTCTGACCCTGACGTCTCAGATCAGCCTTTCCTGATTTATATCTTTTATTCCACACTGTTGGCTTTTACTCCTGTACCTGTAGGTGTGACATCCACGAGCTTTCTCAACGTCATAACTGGGCCTCTCAGGCGTACACTTCCTCCTCCTCTTTCCACTGAATTGCAGGGCTTCAGGGCCAGGGGTGGCCTAAGGGGTCCTGGAGTTTACCCAGGAGAAAACCAGGGCAGGGTGAGAAAGGATGATACAGGGGACTCTCTGTGATGTGATCCTTTATAAAGACTGTGCCTCCCGGGCAGGGAGAGGTGGGGACTGGCACTTCTGTTCCTGAGAGCAGAGCGACCAGGACTCCTCTGCTCCTGTCCTTCAGGTGACATGGCTAGGGTCCAGTGAAAAGATTGGGGTGCCTGTGCCTGTGGCCCTGGGCTGGAACAGGCACCCCACTTTGGGAATTTGGAGGAAGGAGGTGGAAACATGGCCTCTGATTCCGGCTTTCTCCATAGGCCAGGCTTCCTGGTGGAGCCTCACTTGGGTCTCACCAGTGTCTATCAACCCAATGAGGCTCGTCTCAAGGTTCCAATGCCCCCCCACCTCTGGGCCTCTGCCAGGAAGCCTGTATGCATGAGCTTTTCCTGGCACCACAGAGTGGGGAAGTGACTGAGGATCTGGCAGGGCCCGGACAGAAGGCCATGGTCTCCTCTGCTCTCTCCCAAAACAAACTCAAGCACCTTCGACCATCCGATGAGCTGGGGAACAGTTCATTTAATCCTCAAGGCAACCTGCAAAATGGGTATTATTTTGTCCCTGTTTTATATGTAAGGAGGCTCAGGAAAGCAGTGAAGGCAGGAGGTGCAGTAGGAATCAAACTCAGGCCTAACTCTGAAGCCTTGCAGTGCTCTGTCTCCGAGGAACCAGGCAGAGTTTGGGAGGCTTGCGCTGGGCAAAAATAGAACCACACAGCCAGTAGCATAGGGCACCTAAGAGGAGTGCGAGGAGAAAAAGGAGGGGCTGAACTCAGAAGACTGAGGGACACAGAGAATGAGAAAGTGAGGGAGGATAAGGAGAAAGCAAGATCTCTTTCCTGCCCCTGTGGCACTGGGTTTATCCCTGCTTGGATATATGGGGCTATAAACTCCAAAACCTCCAGGGCCCTGCTAGGGAACTCACTGGCCTGGTGGGGTGGCCTGGAGAACCCATCTGTCTAAGAGGGCAGCTTCTACCCAGTCACTGAGGGTTCCAAGACATGTAGGAACAGGGCCCAGGCTCAGCAGAGGGCCACAGATTTTTTTCAAGAGAAGCAGGAAATTAATTTTTTAAAATGTGAAATCTCATAATTTTATAAAGCTGGTAATCAAAACAATCAAAGAAAGCCTGCCAGCTTCCAGGATGCAACCTCTGCGTTATTGCACTTGTTTACATGAGGGGCTCACCGTCCAGGAGACCTCAGGAGGGTAGAGGGTATGTTTGTGTGTCGGGGTGCTGGGCTGATGGGAAGAATTGAGGGCCATGAGGAGGAATGCCTCCAGATTTTCCAGAGAGAAGGGTAACAAGGCAAAACCATTGTGTTGATACCAAAAGATACAAAAAAGACATTTGCCTTTGACCGTGGATGTGCCTTCTACCAGCTCCCCGCTGTCACGGAGAAGCCAGAGCCCTGCGCGCCTCAGGAGGATGCGAGGATAGGCACAGAGGGGGCTGAGGGAGGCAGGGGGAGGGATGCTTGGAGGCGGTGGGAAGCCGTTCAGCCTGGCTGCTGAGAAGTGAATCACATCTCCATGTGATGGGTGCAGTTCACACTTTGTAAGGGAGCAGGGTGCAGCCTGACTTTTCTAAATATACCAGGCAAGCCAAACAGCCACCTGGTTTGGAACTGACATTCCTGACAGGAGGCTGGGCCAGGCCTGGGCTCCCACATTTGTGGGCTGCATCCCCTGCTGTGCTTCTCCACCCGAGAGAGGGGCTGAGGCAGGGGCTGGAACCTCTGGACGGTGCCCACAGACATCCACTCCTAGATAAATACCTGTGGAAACTCTGAGACACCCTCACAGGCCCAGCTCAAATGGTACAACCTGGGGATTTCCGGAGGGGACTGCTCTAGCCCCACAGCAGACTTCCCTCCTCTGTTGCCTTTGGCCTTCCCATTGCTGCCCAGCACAGAGAACCCTGGTTGTGTTCCCCAAGCTTCCAGGAACGGGTAGTATCTGTGACACCCTCCCAGGCCTTAGAGGGTCTCCCTCAGTCAGCAATCTCCCTGAAAGTCCTCACCTGAAACCATAGGGTGGGCAGCTGGAGCTCTGCCTGCCCTGGTAGGAAGCACAGGTCCTGGGAGGATGGGATGTCTCCCGACAGGCTCACGCCATCGCGCAGGGTGAGGAGAGGGGGTGAGGAGCAGCCCTTCCCCCACTTGGCATCAGTTCCTAGCTTTGTACAAGTGGGGGCTGGAGGTGATGATGCCAGCCTGAGGCCCCTTCCAGCTCTGATACATCATGGTTTCCTGGGCTGGATTTAGGGGGTAGGGGCTGCCCATCTTCTCTTTGCTTTGGATGTGAGGTCAAGCTGCTGCCAGGCACTGACCAAAGCCTCTTCGGGGCCCAAAATCGCTTTCAGGGGGAGTTGGGCCTCGATTGTCTGCTCTACTGCTGGAGAAAAGGGGCAGACATGACCAAAAGAAATGTAGGATTTAGACTGTGGTCAGAGATGCCCCCCTGGCGTGTGGCCCTGGGCTGCTGCAGGTCTCCCAGAATCCTGGGAGCAGATTCCAGCTATCAGCAGCTTTGCTCACGACAGGTGCCCAAGGAACACGTCAAGTCCTGGAGAAAGGTCTGAGCTGAGACCCCAGGGCTCAGACTGGGCAGCCAATGCAGGGGGTGCAGCCTGGGGTTTAAAAGGTGGGGTCCTCTAGGGCCTTGACCTCCCATCACATCCAGTGCTTTTCTGGGAGTCCTGAGGACCTGGGAGGGCTACCAGTACTAGGGAGCCAGCTGCTGTGATCCTTGGGAGGCTTCCTCGGTGGGGTACCCACACACCACTCATCCAGAAAGAGCTGAGCCGCTTGGTGGAGGGAAACCCTCATGGGCTTTGGGGTCTGTGGAGTCTGGTTCAAATCCAGCGTCTCTCACTCCTCAGAGAGGCCTTGCCTGACCACACTTCCTCACGCGTTCATTGCCTTTTTAAGTTTCTTCATAGAACCTAGTATTCAAAACTACCTTATTGAATTATCGGTTTATGCGTTTCGTGCCAGCCTCCCTCACCGCCATGGAATGCTGGGCTCCGAGAATACAGCGGCAAGCAAGCCCAGGACGGTCCCAGCCCTCACACAGCTCATGGTCTGGACTGGCAGGGGGGTAGGGAGAGACGGTGACGATGGGGAAGCCGGGCACGTTCCAGGGTAAGGAAGCAAGTTCTTATAGTGTTGCCTGAGACACACTTAGGCTGAAAAATTCTTCACTGTTATCTGAAATTCAAGTTGAATTGGGCCTTTTGTTTGTTTTTCTGGGTGGGGTGGGCAGCACTGTTTCTGTGGAAGCACCTAGAAGGAGCGGCAGAGCCAGTCCTGGGACCTTGGGCAGGTGTTTCCTGGAGGGGAGGCTATAGCCTCACCGGAGGGATGAGGAGTCAGGAGGTCAGAGCCCTGGGGACCTGATAGGCTGTGGGGAGAGAAGAGGCTGGGGACAAGGGCAGGCCAAAGGTTGTTTCAGGTCATATTTAGGGGTCTAGACTTTACCCCCAAAGCACAGATTTACTGAAGACTTTTAAATGGGAACACAGGATAATATGCATTTTTAAAAGGTTATTCTGGCTGCTATGAATGGATGGGGGGGGCGGAGTGGAAGCTGAGAGGCTGGTGAGGAGGCTTTGCTGCTACCCAGATGTGAGGAGGTGATCTTGGACACCAGAGGGTGGCACAGGAGGGCACCCCTGGGGGACAGAGCCAACAGGATTTAGCCACTGATTAAAAATGAGGGGAGGGCCAGGCAAGGCGGCTCACTCCTGTAATCCTAGCACTCTGGGAGGCCTAGGCAGGTAGATTGCCTGAGCTCATGAGTTTGAGACCAGCCTGAGCCAGGGTAAGACCTCGTCTCTAAAAAAAAAAAATAGCTGGGCATTGTGATGGGCACCTGTCGTCCCAGCTACTTGGGAGGCTGAGGCAAGTGAATCGCTTAAGCCCAAGAGTTTGAGGTTGCTGTGAGCTGTGATGCCACAGCACTCTACTGAGGGTGACAAAGTAAGATTCTGTCTCAAAAAAAAAAAAAAGTGAGGGAAGGGCTATTGAGGGCACAGAAGAGGGAAGGAGGAGGAAGCCTAGGTTCTTGACTTGGGCAACTAATGGACAGGATGCCACTCACCAGGGTAGGGAAGGCAGCTGGGGTGGGGGGGAGATGCTGGCCAGGGAGAGGGTAATGAGCCTCACCCACATAGGTGAGGCCTCAGGGGCTCATAGGACATCCAGATGGAGATGGCTAGAGGCCTAGGCAGTGGCCTGAGCCATCAGCATGGAGGTGGAGTTGGAAGCTGCACAGCCATGCTCCTTCTCTGCAGCTTCTGCTTCAGATGCCCACAGGGTCTCGCTATAGGGATGGCAGGAAAGGGCTCTGAACAGGTGGCACTGTCCCTGAGCACTGGATCCAAGGGAGGCAGCTCTCCTTGGTCCTCGCTGGGGCCTGACTCCTGCCTCACTTGACTTTTCTTACATGGTTTACAGGACCTCTCTCAATTTTAAAGTGTTTGCAACTGATTTTATTTTTAAAATGTTGCAAGGTGGGTCAAATACATTGCCAACTCTTCTCTGGGGACATCTGGTCAGGGGCCTTGGGTTTGAGGTATGCAGAGGTGGGGTGATGGAACCCCTGCATTGGAATTGCCCATGGGGTGTGTCTAGAAACGGACCCTCCAAGCTCTGTCTCTAGCAGTTCAGATTCCACAGGCTCGGGGAAAGCACCACAGGTGATTCTTGATCCACATTCAAGTATGAGAACCTCTTAGTTAGGAGGTAGGATAGGACGCAGAGAAAGGTCAGCTTAGGAGACAGGGGAAAACCAGAAGAGCGGGCTGTCAAGAGAAAAGGTCATTTCAGGAAGGAAGGCTGGCTGACGATAAGCAAAGGTGTTGGCTTCCTGGGAAGGACTCCAAGGTCCCTCTTCAATCTTCCCTTGCACGTCTTTAGTCCTCCCCAACGAAGAGGAATGCTGATCTTTGTGTTCAGTTTACAGATTCTGAGGGGACCACATTTGCTAGGTAGAGTGGGTGGAGGTGATGGCATGGAGAGGCTGATATACATGGGCGTGCTTCTCTCTTGAGTTTCTTTCTGTCCTAAGTGGTAAGCAGAGTGGGGCCTGCCCTTTCTTCTCAGATGCCTTCCTGTCCTTCCCACCTGGGCTTCCCCAGGCAAGCAAGTTGGCACATGCACTCAATCTTCCTATGTGTCTCTGTCCTGGGGCTGCATGGATCAGCTTTTCTCCCAGTCACAGTGGTTAAGACCTAAGTGCTGGGGTAGAGAACAAGAGGTGGGGACAGAGGTGCATCGTGCAGGACTCACAATGTTCTTTAGCCTAGGCTGCCAACCCTCACTGGTTTAGGAAGTAGGAATGTTCCAGGAGGCTCTGCCCAGCCTATCAGAACTCTGCCCTGGGCTCAAGTCACAGTTACGGTAACACTTTCAGTTTGCTTGTTTTCCATTCATTCTTTTCCACATACCTTAACTAGGGATGCATTGAGAAGCCATGAGAGTTCTGGGCCAAGGCTGAGTGTTGCTGGGCCCCACCAGTCTATTCCAAAATCACACCAGTATTTCTAACATCCAGCAGAATTGCACTCCAATTTCAACCATAAGGCTGTATCTCAAAACAAGGTCACTAGTGACCTTAACAGAGCCAGGTCAGTGGCATGGTAGAAGGAACTAGGCTGCAGAGAGGAAGAGTGGCAGCTAAGGAACACAGGAGTGTGTACAGTCAGCCCTCCCAGAGAACAGAAGGGAGATGAAGGTCAAGGGCATGGGTCGAGGCCAAAATGGGAAGAGCTGGCCCAGAGGAAGCACAGAGAGAGGGACTCAGACTGATAGAGGGAGATCTTTTGGGAGGGGAGAAAGAAACATCTAGAGCACAAGGTAGGAATTAGCTTGGGGCAAAGGGTCACCCCTTCCATTGCAACAGGAAGAAAAGAATGAGCCCAGGACAGGCAAGTTTATATAATAGATTTGGTAGCAAAATGTTGAAGGAACTGCTGTCTCATGGCTCTGCTTTCTCCATGAAATTGGGGGTGATATCCTGGGTGGAGAGTGAGCCGGAGATTTAAAGAAGATGATGTTTAAAGAGAATCATGGACAGTGAGCCAGGCAGGTGATCCAAGGGCTGCTGGGCCCCGCCTGGGCAGCTCAGGCAGTTCACACCCATTGGTGGACACCTTCCACAGCCACTGGAAAGCAGCCAATGGAAGATTCTAGCAAGGGTACTGACACCTGGATTCTCAACCTAATAATTCAAGTTACTACTCGACAATGGCGGTTTATATTTTTTTAAAAAAGGAAGCAGCTCAAAGAAACACGGAAAAATAAGATCCCAGGCTAGGCCCCTGTCTTTCAGGTTTCCCCCCTGGATGGGTCAATATTCCCTGAGAGGGAATGCAGATTAGTACTTTTCAAGTTGTGTTCTAGCAGCCTTAGCTCTGAAGATACTCCAAGGATAAAAGTGAAAAATAGGTTTGGACAATCCTGTATTAGAATCTCTTGGAGAGTCACAAACTGTGTTCACATAAAGAAAGATTTAAAATGTTTATCAGGAGGGCAGCGCCTGTGGCTTAGTACATAGGGCGCCGGCTCCATATACTGAGGGTGGCGGGTTCAAACACAGCCCCAGCCAAACTGCAACTACAAAAAATAGCCGGGTGTTGTGGCGGGCGCCTGTAGTCCCAGCTACTTGGGAAGCTGAGGCAAAGAGAATCGCCTAAGCCCAAGAGCTGGAGGTTGTTGTGAATTGTGAGGCCATGGCACTCTACTGAGGGCGACAAAGTGAGACTCTGTCTCTAAAAAAAAAAAAAAGAAAAGAAAGTTTATCAGGAGAAAAAACTTTAATATTGTCTCCATGTCTTAAACCACAGACCCCTTTCCCTAATATGCCCACCCTCCTAACACCACTCAGAGCTAATAGCCTGTGGATTTCACATCAACAGACATTAAAATAAATAAATCAGAGCTGGGTGCGGTAGCTCACACCTATAATCCTAGTACTCTGGGAGGCTGAGGTGGTGAATTGCTTGAGTTCAGGAGTTTGAGACCAGTCTGAGCAAGAGTGAGACCCAACCTCTACTAAAAATAGAAAAGCTAGCCAGGCACAGCTGTACATGCCTGTAGTCCCAGCTATTCAAAAGGCCGAGACAAGAGGATCATTTGAGCCCAAGAGTTTGAGATTGCTGTGAGCTCTGAGGCCATGGCACTCCACCCATGCTGAGAGTGAGACTCTGTCTCAAAAAAAAGAAAAAAAAAAACAAAAAAAACCCCAAACCCCAAATAAACAAATCACTTGCTATAGAACATGACTATCAGCACAAGCATAGTCAACTAGTGGTTATGGATGGACAGTATCCAATTTCCATAGCCCCATGGTTATCTATCTGGCATGTCTGAAATGGCTGTCATTTAAACAACTATCTCTTGAGGAAGATTTTCAGCTTATTGAAGAGTATGACCTAGAAGCATTTTAAATCTGTGAGAAAACCCACAGTCCAAGAGACAAGTTAGCGCAGATTCTGTGTACTGAATGTGCTGCAGACAAGCTTTCTCTGGCCAGACACCGCCTTATAAGGTGACCTGACATTTTCTCATGGTCCAGGCCACCCTCTAAAAATATCCAGAGACAGAATAAGAGTGGGAACTGGCCTCCCTGACTGTTTCAAATATTAACAAGCAGGATTTCCACTAAATGATGAGAGCTAACACCTGCTTTATAACCCAGCTCCAAAAAAAAAAATACAAACTGGGCTTTTCAAAACCCAGTAGTCTGCAGGGTCCCTGATGGGAGGGCTCGACAGCCGGAAGAAAATTGAGCCTCCAAACATGCACTCAAGCTGGCTTCTTTGTTCTAAAAAGTGTTATTTTATGTAGTCCTCCAGAATATGCTTTAAAATCTGTCTTTGCTTCATATGGGCAATAAAGACCCGTGACTGATTTTCATTAGAGCCCCTTTCCGCAGCCTTGGGGTGAAGCGGTTTCCCAAACTCCTTTGGCGCCAGAGGCCCCCAGATTGCTTGTGAGGTGCTGCCCCCCAGTGGGTAAGCCCAGCTACGACAACTCAGAGGTGGAAATGGTGTTCTTGGCTTGAATTTTAACTAAGTGCAGCATCTGGAAACACATCTGGATTGCATCCACCCAGGGCCAAAGATAGATGCGAAAGCTTTGCTGTAGTAGTAAGTCTGTGCTCTGGAATTAAGGAGCAGAAATTACGATTTCTAAACATAGAAAGATTTATGAAATGGGTACTAGGTGCTCAAACACAGCCTCTTACATTCATATTTTTGCTCATCAAATGAGAGATTTTTAGGGTGAAGTGCCTTTTGTGGGAAAGACTATTTTTAGTAATGAGACTTGTCCCCATAACATTAAGAGATTATCTCTAAATTTAAAAAAAACAACTAAACAGTCTGTCACATGTTTAAAAGAAAGTGCTGGTCAAAAAACCACACAGCTCTCTCTTCCAACTCCGGTTCTCAGTTGTAGGCAGAGGAATGTTAATAGGTATGGCTATTTTTGGTAATAGTTGCCTAGAACAGTTTCTTCGCCATTAAACTGTATGACAATGAGCCAGGCTATTTGTGAGGCTGGGATTTTTTTTTTCTTTTAAATAATAAAAGGAATTGCAAAGCTAATCTTCATTCTTGCTAAAGGGAACAGAACACCACAGCAGTATTTTTGGAATGCTGTGTGTAACAGTAGGTCTCTTAATTATACCAATGGTAATTCCTCCAGGCTAAGGCTTATGTTAACATAGTACACATAATTGCCACCAAATATGACAATGACAAATTAGAAAGCACTGGTTTCCCATTACAACCCTAAGATTGTAAAGGTTCCATTTTCTGGGTAGCCTCTACTATTAACTTTACCATCTGTTCTTCAGTTGCAGTTGCAATAATTTTCTCTTCTCACAAATAAAAAGCCGACCTACCTCGGAAACAGGTATGGGGACCCAGGTAGCATCTAATGTCTAAGCTGTAATCAGACAGCATTTAGGAAGAAAACATTATCTGCAGCCCAAGTTTACATGACTTTAACAAATGTAAAATGAAGAAAACACCAACGACCCCCAAATAAAATACATCTTAAACTAGGGTGGCGCCTGTGGCTCAAGGAGTAGGGCACCGGCCCCCATATACCAGGGATAGTGGGTTCAAGTTTGTCCCTGGCCAAAACTGCAAAAAAAAAAAAAAAAAAAAAGAAAAATCTTAAACTTTGTTTTTCTTGATGATATTTACAGAAAAAAACTTTTCAAATTAAAAAAAGAAGTTTCCCTTTGGAACGAAGACCACACTCTTGGGCAGTATTGGTGTAATTCTTGAGGACGACCCAGCAGACTTGGGTGGGGGGCACACTTCTGCTGCAAGCACCATGAAGGAGAGATCACCCAGAGAAGTCACTAGAACTCCATGTGCACCACACGAAGTGCTTTCACTTCGAGGTAAAACAACTGGGGGTGTAGAGCTGAACAATCAGAAGGGAGCCAGCTGAAGACACCCGTCCTTCTTACTGCGACCCTGAGAGTGAGGGAAGCAGCTCCTAGGATTGTTCTATGCTTGGAGGCATTTTCAAGCCGAGGTGCTAGAACTTCACATCTTATTTTAATGTAAGATGAAAAGTGCTGGGCAACAGTATTGCCCCTCTCGACCTCTACTAGAAAAGTTACGCTAAAATCCCCCATCTCATTATGAGTCAAGGGTTCTCAACTTTTGCTGATTCATTTCTTAGATGTCCTGGTTGCTTACATAAAGAATCCCTCCTCTCCTTCTGGAGCCAGCTTGCAGACTGGCTCGGTAAGCCTGAAGACTGGCAGGGAAGAAGGACTTTGTGGAAACCTCTTCATATAATCTATCTCTCCTGTAAGTGCAGAACCATTAGGAATAACAGAAATAGATTTAAAATTGTCAGAGAAAGAGCTTCCATATTCCTGCAATAACACACTCAGGCCTAGTGAATGTGAAAAATCATTATACTCACTGGTCAGTATGTCAAATCCAGGCAGAGCACACACTAGTTTATTTTGAAATGCAATACAGACCAGTATTTTATGAAGATAACTTATTATTGCATTAACATTATCAAGTAAAAACAGCTTTCAAATGCATGCATATAAAGTTAAGCTTAGTCTTTGAATTCCTTATTCTAAATATACAAAAAATACATTTAAATTATATAATTTTAGTGAATCAAAGACTTATAAAATTACAATTTTGGTTTTCACAACATAGAAAAAAATACAAAAATGACTATATATACGGGTGTATAAGTTTTTTTTACCCAAAATTTCAAAGGAGCACTATGTATTGATGCTTTCAGATGTTTTAAATTGAAACTCAGAACTGAAAACAATTTGCAAGCTGGATCACATAAATGCAAACCCTTCATTATAAATGAATAACAACAACAACAAAAAAAAAGGTGAAAAATGAGGGCACGGGCTCTTCATCAACCTCTTTAACTCTCCATCTTCTAAACCCTTCCTGCCAGAAGTTTGCTCTGGAGGAACTTTTTCATCTCTTTATGCCGTGACTAACTCTTCACAGTGCCTTTGATAATGGTCCTTCCGTGTTAAATGAATAATCCCAACCTTAGCAAACAGGACACAGCAAGATGCAGATTAGCACTACTGCGTTACCTCAAAGAATTCTCTTTCTCAGAAGGAGGCCCCCGCATGGGGGATCTGAAACACACAATCAAGTGGGGAGGCGAGAAGATGAAGCCTTTGACTATGCCCTGAAATGAAACCGCTAAGTCTAACAAAATACCCACCCAAACACTACATCCTTCATTCACACTTTGTAAGAAGAGGTGACACTTGGTGGGTTGGATGTTCTCAATTTATAAAAGAACACTACTTCAAAAGAGAGAAGAATTCGTATTAGGGATAAAGAAACCAGTTACAGAGTGAGGTTACTGCAGGACACAGTGACATGCTTAGCTCATCTGCTGGAAGTATTCTAAAGGCCGATGTATACGATACACACTGGGTAGAGACCCTTTTTGAGAGGGGAACTGTTTGCTGTGTTCTCATTGCCAAAGTTGCATTCGACATAATACCACTGTTTGCAACAGAATGTTTTTCATACATCCTGACAAATTATAATGAAGAGGCCCGAATTAAACCCCTAGTCCAGCAATCCCAATGTTTCATCTTATCTTTTAGAACTTTTCCAAAAACAATTGAAAAAATCTGAATAAAGTAATAAGACTCATATAACCTGGGCTGATTCTAATTTACAGTAGAGATACATTTTGGAAGAATAAAAAGCATGAAAAAAAATCTCCCTCACATATTTTGTCTATCAAATATAAGAACAGGTTCCAATCTTAAAATGCCCAAGTTAAGAGTGCTGATTTTCAGGAGAATTTTAATGCTCAATTCCAAAATGATTTATTACACACCTGCCTGCATTACATTTTCAAGCTTCTATGAAAATCAGCATTAAAAAATTTAGTTTTCCATTATGACGCTCTTCTGATATTAGCAATTATATTTCAAATGACCGCTACTCAGTAAGCTAGATTTAGTCTTAAAGATCGATGAAAAAGAATAAAAAGAAAAGGAAAAAAGGCTCCATAAAAAAGATACTGTGTTGTTTAAAATTTAATGCACATCTGAACTTGTGCTTTTACATTTTCATCCAACCCTTTCTTGAAAGGTTTTAAATGCACAGCTGAGTGACTGAATGGTATGAAGATGTGATGTTAATTAGACAATGTCCATAGGACCAAAATATTTCTTGGCTGCTCCCAACACATGGAGATTACACTGCTTTTAGCGCACAGCTGCCCAACGGGAACAGTTTTACTGCCTCTGGACTTACACCGTGGTGGGGATGAATATAGGTCCTAATAGGAAAAGTATCCAAACAGAAGATGAAGAGAAAATTAAAAAATAAAATTATACTGGTGTATGAACCTATTCTTGAATGTTTTTCTGGACTCCATTTCTACGTGACACCTCCCATGTGCTTTCAATAACAGATCCCCCACTGCTCTGTGGCTGGACTGGCTTCAGGTCCAGAAATGAGCCTCCGGCACCTATATTACTCATATTACTCCGAGGTGTTCTGAGAACAGTCCTGTGAAAAGTACTTGTCACTTCCTAGCTATGGAGTTTTCCCTTTCTGAGAACCGTTATTTTGTTAAAATATGATTGCGGCTAAGCTCTAGACAAGGTAGGTTCTTACAATGGACACATACTTATTAAAGTCAAGCACATTTCTTAGTGGCAGGCAGTAATGACTCAGTTGAAAACAAACAAAAAGGGTTCTAGTTGTTTTCTGGTTACAGGCACTATCCCAAAGCTTCACAGGCATATACATTTTATAATTCATTCAGTAGATAGGAGGGGATAGGTCCCAGCCATAACTTCAGAGTATTCCAGAGAACAAAGTTTGCCGCTTCAAAAATACAAATAGTTTCCAGCATGCGTCAAGCACTTTGAAAAGGGATGCTAACACACTGCAGACTGCAACAGAACTCTACTGCAAGCCGGGCATTCAGGTGGTGCGACTTCATTACTCAGACTGTAACTCTCAAGTAGTTAGTGTTACAGATCTTTATTTACCAGGAACATGAAGGACACAGGAGGATATAAAATGCCAAATTTCTTTCTAGTACCATCATAAATATTGGGAACTTCTGGTTGAAAGAGCATGCTGAAATGGACCGGCCAGGATGTTTTATGTAACAGCCTTTTTTAAATATAAAATCCCAGGCCCATGTGACACTGGATTTTGGTTTTTGTTTTATTTTAAATCTTTTAAAAATAGTTCTTACTCGTTTTCTATGAAACGTATTGGGAACTCAAAAAGTCTGCAGCATTTTTTGATCATTGAAAAGTTTGGTTTGGGGGCAGGGTACAGAAAGCAGGAACTATTCAAATTTCTTGTGTTCTTCGGTATGAGAAAGGACCTTTCTTCTCTGATGTATCATGTGGAAGTACAACTGGGGAAAAACTGGAAACAGAAAAAAATTGGTTAAAGAGATCATTTAGAATTGCATGTTCTATTTAAAGCACATGGACCTGAGGTCCTCGCTGACCCTCTGACTACTTTCTTTTTTTTTTTTAGATTTTGGCCGGGGCTGGGTTTGAACCTGCCACCTCCAGCATATGGGGCCAGTGCCCTACTCATTTGAACGACAGGCGCTGCCCCCCTCTGACTACTTTCTTGTCCAACAATAAAGGAAAGTGACAAGATGGGCTTGGGGAAGGGGAGGAACAATACTGAGTGACTTACCTTTTTTTTCCTGATACAGCCGAGAAGGAGAGTGGTGGGGTGTAGGGTGACAGATACTACTGTTACTATCATTACCAATCAAGATGCCCAGAGTCACCAAACAATATTCTTTACACTATTTCATATTATCTTCACTTTTTTTTTTTTTGCGACAGCATCTTGCTGTTGTTATCTGAGCTAGAGTGGGGTCATTGTAGCCCACTGCAACTTTGAACTCCGGGGCTGGAGCTATCTTCACATTTCCCCTGATAAATTTCACAACTGAAGAGATTAATGTAACTCCATTTGGGAACGAAGAGGTTAATGTAACTGCATCTTAGAACTAATTCCCCACTTCCCTCCTGGGCGACAGTCTATCAAAAGGCGACTGGCTCCCCCCTCCGCACTTCTGGCTAGCAGTCTGAAGGGGACTGGTTTCCCCTCATTTCACACTTCTGGGCAAGGTCAATCAGCCAGATGGAGCCAGTCTATCAGAAGTGAACAGATGACCCTCCTCTGAAAAGTCCCTAACCGTAAACCCACCCTATATCACCTCTGGCGATTGGGTGGTGCCAAGCATCCCTGGGACAGGTTAGCCAATGGCAACCCCTCCCGACAAAACACCCAATGAAATTCCTCTATATGCTTTAAAAACCTCCCCTTCCTTCATTTTGGGGGTTGCCCTTCCCCTGGCTACGCTGTAGGGTGGAATGACCCAGGCATATGCTTGCAAATAAAGCACTTCATTGTTTTTGCATGTGTGTGGTGGTCTCTCAGTGGCGATTCTGGTCCCAACACAACCAGATGAAGAATCCCAGGGATAAGAGTTCTTCTTCTTCCAAAAAGGACGAACTCAAGCCCTAGGGATAATAAGCAACTTGCCTGGGGCCTCACAGTAAATCGCTGATAGCTAGGACCAGGCTCCAGCTTCTGACCTCTCTGGTCCCAGGGTGGAGGCAATCTCTCCAAACTCCTTCCCCATATATGTTATGCTTTGGATGGGAAGACTTGAGGAGGAGGAAGATTACTACAACATTTGACTTGAACACAACTAAGCTAAGTTTGGGTGCAGAAAAAGCCTTTATGAAAAGTAAACCAGTATCTCAGGCACTACAGATTCTTCTGTTCTTGGTCATTTCATAGAAATGAACCTCTATAAGCTGACCACCCAAGGGACTGTAACAAACTGGTCAACACACGGAGGCGGTCCACATAAGGAACTAGGCCTGCTGTCCACTGACACATACATGTGTTGCACGTCCCGCCTATGTGCCTATGAAAATTAGGTCAATTTAAGGAGGTGGTCAGTGTAAGGAGGGGGTCAACTATGGAAGTTCCGCTGTATTTCTAAAAGTACTGGTTCTCAAATGAACAGCATGGTACTGCCTCCCCAGGGAATATGTGGAAGTGAGGGGGAAAGGGGAAGGTTACTGGCATTTAGCACATGGAGCCAGGGAATATTAAAACATCCTGAAATGTATAATAGTCACCACAACTGAGAACTGTCCCACCAAACATGCTTAGGGTGTCCCTGCTAGGAAAGGTTACTGCATGTAAACATCTCAAAGTGAGACAGTCTTTTGGTGTACAATACCCTTCCCTCCCCTCCCCTTCCCAACAGCTCCAATTTCTTATTTTTTAGATAGTAGCCTATCTTTAATTTCTACTACTGTCAACTCTCCTTTGACAGTTTCTTCCTTTATAAATGGCTTCCAAGTTTGACAAATTTCAAAGGACCCTGCGAAGGCATCCCAGGACAGCGGCAGGCGTGTGCACACAGGTCTGCGGCTGCACAGGAGGTCTGTGCTGAGCAGTGCTGCGTCCAGGCAGGAAGCTAGTCACAGAAAAGATCCAGCCCATGCACAAAATTCAACAGGGAGAGAACTATTTTGGTATGGAAGCCAGAATATTTGACAAGCTCTATAATCTAAAAACTGGAAGTAAAGATATAATTAAGCCATAAGGAATGCTAATTGTAATCATTTAAAAATGTGGGGCCAGTCACATTTCTATAGATTTACTTTAGGCAAGGGAAGCTTTTTGAGCTAAGAATGCTAGGGACCTTCCCACTAGCTGTGTTTGGGACTACATTCCCTCGTAGTGGGTGGCTACAGCCTCGCAGCTAGTTAAAGGCTCCAGGGGAGGATAATGACTTAGAAGCCCTGCATTAGGCTTTTAGTGGCAAAGTAAGACGATGGCCAAGGAGAACTTCACCTCCATGGGTAAGGGCCTGCTGGTTACCAGAAAGGTCAGATGCCAGAAATGGGGATGGATATGGCCCTTTCATTCCTTCACATCTCCCAGAGGTTCCACAGGAGGTGGGTGGGAGACCAGGGGCTTACGAGTACCTGGGCTGTTCTCCACTGCTTAAACAATGACATCTGGGGGGCCAGGACTTTGATACGATCTCCATTTGAATTACCTCCATATTTAGACTCAACCTAACTATAATGAGTGAAACAATTCCGGATGCGTAGCTACTATTTTTAACTACATGGGCTATGTTTAGGATAAACACTAAAAAATCTCCCTGTGACAATAGGCCATTGAGAATTCTATATCTCAATAGCTAGTTCAGGACTCTGGAGGGCAGACAGTGACTGGGCATGCATGTGTGTCCGTCCCTGGGTGTTTGGGCTGTAGGGGCTGTGAGTGCAATTGGGCCTGTTCTTCTTTAAGAAGATAGCCAGTCCTGCTGGGGCCTGTTTCCCTTCTGGGAGAAGAGGGCTTGTGGAGGATGAGAACAACTGGAAATGCTCTGCCTGGGCCAAGTCCCTTCTTAGTGTGTCTAAAATCTAGAGCTGTGGTTATGGTCACTGACAACTTGGGGAGAGCCAGGTTCTTGGTGTCCTCACTCTCATGAGTGTTTCTCAATCATTTTTTATCCCCGCCCCTAACCCACTTGTGCCAATTCTGAGGGGAAATGTAAACAGGCCTGAGACACCTCTGGAGGCCTGCAGATGCTGTGTTGGACCGGTACTGCACACGCCGCAAGTGAAGTTGAGCAGGAGAGGAGCACCTTGCCAGGGACGCGGATAGCATCAACCTCTCATAAAAGAAGATTAAAAGAACCCTGAATTGTAGGAAAAAAACTAAATTTGGGACAGGCGATTGCATGCCAACAGCAACCTCTCTGAATTCTGCATTTTCTTCTGATAAATACAAAGCTTTGGAAAGTTGGAAAGTGCAGTTGGCTGGAACAAACTGTACACAGTGGTCTCAATGTTAACAACTTGAACTGAAAACATCCAGGTCCCTGGCTCAGGTCAGAGTCCAGTGAGTGCCAGCAGGTTACCTGGTAGCAGCAGGTGTGGCCTGGGCACCATTGTGGACCTGGGAAGTGCATCAGGGATTTGTAGGGAATCTTAATCTGTATTTGAGATCCACCCTTATTCTTGGTCTACACGAGGAAAGCTGCTTTAAAAAAGAAAGATTAGACTCAACCAAGCCAAGATCTCCTACTAAAAAGAGGCTGAGATCAGAAGAAAGGAACTGAGGTAAAGAAAGCCAGTCTCTGCTGGGAGGCGAGTCTGCACTGCTCTCCAAAAGCCCACTGTCCCCAAGGTCTGATTTCTTTCTGTTGTCCGTGTTCGACTGTGGAGAAATCAGACCTTGGGGACAGTGGGCTTTTGGAGAGCAGTGCAGACTCGCCTCCCAGCAGAGACTGGCTTTCTTTACCTCAGTTCCTTTCTTCTGATCCTCGTCTTCTTTTAGTAGGAAATCTTGGCTTGGTTGAGTCTAATATTTATTTAGAAATCTTCACCTTGGAAGAGAGAGACCAGAGAGAAAGCAGACCTTGGGGACAGTGGCCTTTTTGGGTTTGTTTTTGTCCAGGAACCCTGATGTCATGGAAGGACTGCGTGGGCTTGACTGGGCCCTGCCACTGCCCCAAGAGGTCAGCAGAGAGGCAAAAGGCTGGCACTGGCTGGTACCAGAGCACAAAGATGACTAGTACAAACCCTGAGCTAGGGACCACCAGATTGCTTTTAACATGGAAACACCATGCTATGGTTCTGATTTCATAATATCCTCCCTGCCCCCTTCCCCATTATCCAATATGGTCCATATCTCCTATTTATTCAAAACTATGTTGAATTTAAATAAACCCTGTGGGGCCCAATGGGATATGTGTTACTCTGGGTTATAAAACTGCAACTGTGAGTTGATGCTCTTGAGAGCAGAAGATGAAACTCTAAGAAAATGATACAGAGGGCAGGCACAGTGGCTCAGGCCTATAATCCTGAGCACCTTGGGAGGCCAGAGCAGAAGGACTGCTTAAGCCCAAGAATTCAAGACCAGCATGGGCAACATAAGGAGAACCTGTTTCTCTAAAAAATAAAAATATTAGTTGGGCATGGTGGTGCATACCTGTAGTCCCAGCTACTTGGGAGGCTGAGGCAGGAGGATTGTTTGAGCCCAGGAGTTTGAGGCTGTAGTGAGTAATGACTGTGGTACTAAACTCCAGCCTGGACAACAGAGTGAGACCCTGTCTACCAAAACATAAGTATATAAAAGAAATAAAGAATAAAAAAGGAAACTATTAGAAAGGTGAAAAACTATTAGTTAATTTTTATTACTTAAGGTTTTAGATCCTTTTACATTTACATATAAATATATGTATTTGGTGGGGAGAGAAGAGAGGGAGAGGAGCAGAAGAGGGAGGGCGGGGGAGTGAGAGAGAGATAGAGAGAGATGGAGACAGGGTCTCACTCTGTTGCCCAAGCATGGGGCGGGTATGCAGTGACATCAGCATAGCTCCCTGCAACCTCCAACTCCTGGGCTCAAGTGATCTTCCTGCCTCAGACTCTTGAGTAGCTAGAATTACACAGGCACATGCCACCCTGCATAGCTAATTTTTCTACTTTTTGTAGAGACAGGGTCTTGCTATGTTGCTTAGGCTGATCTGGAACTCACGGCCTCAAATGATCCTTCCACCTTGGCCTCCCAAAGTGCTGGGATTATAGTCATGAGCCCCCACGCTTGGCCACATTTATTTTTTGTTTGAAAGTCAACTACCTTCTACATTTGAAGAGAGATGGCCTTTAGCCTCCGTGGCTCCAGTATTGAAGAGGAGGACTTGATAATGAATAAAGAGTGGAAAATGAATCACGAAGCAGAACTGTGTCCAAGATCTCTCTAAGATAAGCCTCACATGAAATCTGGATGTAGTTTTTTTTTCACGATGCATGAAATGCAATTTTCCACAGAGGGACACAAACATGTCACATATGACTGTTAGGATGATTCATTCAGATAATGCTGTGAGCCAACGAAAAATCCAACCCTGTCTGAATTTAACCTGGGATTTAGAGAACACAGCATCTACCTTCCCAGACTAACAAGATTCCGAGTTGCAATGGCTAAAGAAGAAACACGAACATTACACGTCACTGGGTATAACAAGATCCTTTTGATAGGTAGAAATCAATCATAAGATTTACAACTGAACATCAGAATTGGAGGAAAGAACTATATTCCTCCTCAACAAACAGGATTCACCTCACAGGGACATTGAACATGTCTTTTTCTTTTTGTTTAGAGATGATGAGGCCTTGCTGTGTTGCCCAGCTGTAGTGCAGTGGCTAGTCAAATGTGTGATCACAGCATGCTACAGCCTTGAACTCCTAGCCTCAAGCAATCCTCCCACCGCAGCCTCCTGAGTAGCTGAAAATGTGTCTTTTTTCCTCTGTCACTGAGTATGCCCAAAGGCACGTTTGATTGGAAATTTATTTATGTCTTTTTCCCTCTGTCACTGAGTATGCCCACAAGCACATTTGACTATTTATTTATGTCTTTTTCCTCTGTCACTGAGTATGCCCACAGGCTTATTTATTTATTTACAGACAGAGTCTCACTCTGTTGCCCTGGCTACAGAGCAATGGTGTCAACATAGCTCATTGCAACCTCACAAGCTATCCTCCTGCCTCATTCTCCTACGTAGCTGGGACTGCAGGCATGCAGCACCACCATGGGCAGCTGATTTTTTCTGTTTTTAGTAGAAATGGGGTCTCACTCTTACTCAGGCTGCTCTTGAACTCCTGACATCAAGGAATTCTTCTGCCCCTGCCTCCCAGAGTGCTAGGATAGGCTGGAGCCACCGCCCCCAGACTATCCATCTCTGTAGTATTTCAACCTTTAGTAGAACTATTAAAATATCTGGAAATCATTCTGAAGAGAACACTATGTCCCATTCAAATAGTTTTAGTGCTAATAAGACAAAGGAAAATAGAAAAATATCACCAAAATCTATTTTTATTTTATTTGTTTCTAGTTAACTACTGATACCTTTGAAATGAAGTTAACCATCTATTTTGATATAGTAATCAATGCAAAAATCTTCCTACCGTGTATTATTATTATTTGGCTTTTGTTTTGTAAACATTTCACTGGTAGCCGGTACTATGTTTTCCAAATACCCTAATAGGGAGTTCTCAAAAAGACAGAAAAATAAAATCAAGGCAAGGTCTTTAATGGCTTTTCTGCTTTCCACAGAGACCCTTCCCCCAGTACCTAGTTAACCTACCCTGGTCTTCACTATTTTAAACCCACACACTGAGAAGGGCTCCAATTTGGCAGCCATGTTGAGAAGGGTTCATCTTTATTCGATTACTAGTGGAGAAAATTCCCTTTGCCAGTCAGGATTCAATAAAAACCAAGTGTTCCCAGGAAATTAGATTTACCTTTACTTGGACACGGTGCAAAAACAATCAAAGACATTTAACTCTAGTTACTGTAGAGCCAAATTTTGAAACATAATTAAGTATATGCAGAATTGTTTACTTACTGGGAATGTAGGAGATCATTATTAGGATTAGGAACGCGTAGTAGTCGAAGGAGAAATTGTACTTGTTGGGTAAACTGATGGAGTACAGGCCGGCCTGTCTGACAAAGGGCAGGGCTGCGTACATTGTAAGCAGCTCTCCTGACACTCCCATTGGGTACAACACGATGAAAAGTGTGTATCTAGAACAAAGCAAAATATTCATTACTCAGGCGCAGAGCCAGCTTTCGGAGAAAGATGCGCTCCCGCCCTTCTGGTCTCTCAGAAAGCTTTTGTTTACACATTTTCTTGTTTACTTACTGTTTCAATTCAGGTTGTACAAGCTGGTTTTTGAAAAGGGCCTATAGCAGATATCTGTTTTCCAAATATTTTAGCTCAAAATAAATGCATTCAGTTGGCCTCAGAATTTGACCTGACTAAAGAAACAACTGTTTAAAATACTTCTGTACAATAACAAGATGATATCAAATACTGGCAAAGTAGGGGTGCTGCCCTGTGGGCTAAGGGGTGGGGCTGGGGGACTCGAGGGGGTTGGGGTGGTGGTGAGGACGTGTTGGAACTCACTGTCTAGGAATTCCTACACCATATACCAAGTCTGGTCTATGGGCTGAAAATAAAAATAGCATAAATATGTATATTGCTACTGTTTTTCAAATGCCCATATGTGCTATTATGAAATCAAATACATGTAATTAAAAAAATTAAACTCATTAATAATTTTAGATTACATAATTTTCTAATCACCAACCCCCCAAATTATAGTTATCACATTTTAAAAAAATAGTTCTCTGTGTTTCAAAAAGAATTCAGGGCTCAAGCCTATAATCCCTGCACTTTAGGAAGCTGAGGTGGGGGGACTGCTTAAAGCTAGGAGTTCCAGACCAGCCTGAGCAACAAAGACCCTAACTCTACAGAAAAGAGAAAAAATGGCCAGGCATGGTGGTACATGTCTGTAGTTCCAATACTGAGGAGGCAGAGGCAGGAGAAACATGTGAGCCCAGGAGTTTGAGGTTGCTGTGAGCTGTGACGACTCCTACCATTGCACTCTAGCCTGGACAAGAGCAAGACCTTGTCTCTTGGGGAAAAAAAAAATTCAGAGAGCAGTTACTACCCCCATGGAACTAACAGAAAGCCACTGTGAGGTATAAATATCACTAAAGGAATGATTGGTTCACACTTTAAAAAGCTTTTGGTTGTTTGTGTTTTACAATGAGAAATGGACTACAGTGAGCCAGGTGGATCCAACCGGTAGCCCATGTGCCGATTATGTGAGGACTGCTTTGTTTATTTTGGTGTTGGATATTGCAAAAATTATGCACAGACCTTATTTTTGCTCATCAGCTTTCATTAGTGTTTGTGTACTTCATGTGTGGCCCAGACAACTCTTTTTCCAATGTGTGGCAGAGAAGATAAAAGGTTGGACACCCTTGCTTTCAGGCACAGCAATTGTGCTGAAACATCTACGAAGAGAAAGGGAAGACATATCCCTCCACTGCCAATTTCATCCAGGCTAAAGAGGACAGTGGAAAAGGAAGAATTTTTCAGAGGGTGTGGACAAAGAATCTTTCTCCAACAGTAAAATCAGGTCTTGGTCAACAAACTTCCCCTACAACCAGGGTAGACGGCTTTCACATAGAAAGCTATTCTATTCACATAGAATACTGTGTTTCCTATTCTCTCTTTTCCTTCTAAAAATATTTTAATGCAAACAAAAAAATAACAAAGGAGTTCTCATACTTGAAATGTTGGAAATAATTGAATCATATCCCTAATTTAATCACTAAACTTATAAACTGTCTAGGAATTACTATTTTCCTTCTCTGAAATGAGACATTTTGCCCCAAGGACAATTTGGATCCTTCTGCTTTGTCACACCCTCATAGTCTTTCCCAACTCAGAATACTGCACACAACCGTCTGTCTCGAGGTACACAGATGAACTAGCAGCTTTTCACCCAATTCATAATGAATATTACTGGAAAAAATAATCAAAGCAAAATAAATTTGGTGGCAAGACACAATTGTAAGAGGGACTTTACCTAACAAATGCAATCAGTGAAACCTGGTTTCTTGTACCCTCAATAAATCCCCAACAATAAATAAATAAATAAATAAAAAGCAAAATAAAGCTGGTAAGCTAAAACATAGTATTTGTTATTAACTACACATTAATTTAAGAATCACAGCTTCATGGCAAAATTGAGACTAGGAAGATTGGACTTGCTCCAACAAACATCACAAAATCTGCATGGAATAACTTAACTGAAAAGAATTGATTAAAAAAAAAAGAATTGATCCCAATAAAAATAACTTTAGTAAAACAAAAAAATGTTTAAACAGTACTTCTATTAATCAAAGTAGAGACCCTTTTCCTGATGAAATCCATGGACCAGATTTCTACCCAACCCTTATATCATATGATTTTAATTTTAGAGACCTGGAGGCAATATTTAGGCAATAAAAGGCAAATGCAATGGTGGATAATTTCATAAGTCAGTCTTCACTCCGTGAACTTTTTTACCTGGCCCACTTGATGAGGTAAGGCAGATGGTTTAACAGACTGAAAGTATAAAAGGAGTAACGGATAATCTCCGTGATTGTCCAGGCAATGACAAACAGGAGAACACTGTCTTCACTCTGTACCTGAAGGAAAAGAAAAGCAAGAGCAAACACATAAGAGTGTGAATAAAGACGCCCCCACAAGGTGCAGAGCCCGCAGAGCTGCGGACTGAGTCCATACTGCTAGTGACAGGGGCTACAGTGCTGCTGTGGGGCAGAAAGAGCCTGCCAAGTAAAGGAATTTGGCCTAGGACAGCGGTCGTGTGGAGCCAGGTGGCGAGCGAGCGAGCCCTAGGTGAGAAGGCCTCGGTCAGCGGGGAGGGCCGCAGCCCACAGGAGAATGAACACCGAGAGAGCTTCCCTGTGATAAGGGGAGTGGGAGTCAGGAGGAGTTAGGTAAGGAGGGTGGAGAGCTTGGATCCATTACCAAGAATTTTAATTGGATTTGCATGACAAATGAGAACCCAAGGTAATTTCTAAGAAGGGGAATAGAACATTAAAAGCACAATTAAGATGAGGTTAATTCATGGGGCAGGGTGAATTCAAGCAAGGGAAGTGGGACTGTTGGGGGTGGGCAGGGGGATTTATTCTCTCCCACTGGTGACTTCTTCACTGGGAGGAGGCACGCATTAACTCTTCAGCTATTAGAGAGAGGCTTCTATTCTGATCCCAGGAGGCAGCTAGAGCCAGAAGAGCTTTGAAATTCCCAGCCTCCTCTGAAGGTGTTTTTATACTGAAAAAACCAATGAACTTTTAAAAGAGCCCTTTAGGTGTCTTTCAAGGAGATATTCTCTCGCGTTGAAATGTACTGCTGTGGCATTAACTTGCAGTACCTCCCCCACTCTGCCCAGCTGGGTTGGTAGTATCGTTTGTGTTTGAAAACCAACAGTAGAAGTAAGAAGCAGCCTTACATCCCAGTACACTTCAGCATCCCAAACAATCTGAGAGTCGGGCGATTGAAAGTTGAACAAATGGATTACAAGATGGACTTTCTCAGTCCCAAGACCTACGACAGCAGAGGCATGGCCTTCTCGCCTTCACTTTGCTTCTTTCCATTTGCAGTGTTAATAGCTCTCAGCACTTACATTCTTCCTTAGAAGGTGTACATGGAGCGAGCCACCCACACGAGGGAATAAGCAGTCATTTACATACCTATTAACTAAATTGCTCTGACAAAGAATTTCATAAATGCACAGTTACTATTCTCTAAAAATAATAAGAATTTTATATTGTCAAGAGCAAGAGTACTTTTTGTTTTCCGGTGCTCTCACATTAGTCAAAGTAAAGCAAAAGCTAAACACCTCTGAAACTTTCATGTTGAGATTTCTTGATCTGTCCTCAAATCTTCACTGAAAACCCACCTATACCACGTACTGACTAAAACATAATTTCAGAGAACACGTTGCTTTTTGATGTATTTCGTAATCCTCCTCATCTTCAGAAGATGTTTTTACAGCGTTGGGCTGAACGCTTGCCTAAAGATCTCTGGCTTATCACAGGAGGCTCCTCTAATGTTTTGTTCTGTAAACATCTAGAGAGCAGAGTGCGTGTTTTATTCATCATTTGTCTTCCTAAATCACTTTGTGCTTTTCACAAGTAGGAGCTCAGTAAATACTTAGGGAACAAACTAATTCAATCCTAACCAGGTCACTCCAACAGCTGTTTGCCTCTTCTTGGTTTTAGTTTCTGAATAGTTGTAGTGACCATCAAGTAAACAGGTGAAAAAAAAACAAATGAAAACCCCCAAACCTTCTGGTTTGAGCTAGCCTAGAGGTTGCTTATTTGATTCCCTCTAACATCTGTCTGCCGAGATAGACTTTATCCAAAAGAATTATGACAATCTCAGACTCAGGCTAAATAGGATGACAGTTTGCTCCTGAGCCCAGCTGTGAAGACCACGCCATCAATCTTGAAAAAAGACTGGAGATGCAGGAAATGACTGTTTTGTGAAAAATGACATCTTCAAATCTATCGGAAACAACATTTTTATCAAGAAGGGACTTGGAGGGCTGGGTGTAGCAGCTCATGCCTGTAATCCCAGCACTCTGGGAGGCTGAGGTAGGTGGATCACTTGCACTCAATAATTTGAGACCAGCCTGAGCAAGAGAGAGATCCCATCTCTAAAAACCAGCCAGGTGTTGTGATGGGCACCTATAGTCCCAGCTACTTGGGAGGCTGAGGCAAGAGAACCACTTAAGCCCAAGAGTTTGAGGTTTCTGTGAGCTATGATGCCACGGCGCTCAACCCCAGGGTGACTGAGTGAGACCCCGTCTCAAAAAACAAAAACAAAACAAAAAAACAAAGAAGGGACTTGGAAAAAGTCAAAAGATTAACCTTATCTGATTTGCAGATAATTATTTAATAACATAAAATAGAGGCAAAACTTAATGAATGAGGGAAAAATGTAATAAATGAGTTAAAAACAGTGAGACCAATGAGACTGCACGCTCATGTTTATAGCAGCATTAGCCACCGAAGTCAGAAGGGGAACACATCCCAGGTGTGTCTACCAGATGAAAATGTGGTCTATACATACAACAGGATACCATTCAGCCTTAAAAAGGAAGGAAATTCTTACACATGCTACAACATGGATGAACCTTTAAGATGTCAGACTAACTGAAATAAACCTGTCACAAAAGGACAAATTCTGTATGATTTCACTCATACTTACAGCCGTCAGATTCAGAGAAAGAAAGCAGATGCAGGTTGCTGGGAGCTGGGGTGGAAGGAAAGAGGCAATTATGGTTTAGCTAGTACGGAGTTTCAGTTTGGGAAGATAAAAAAAAATTCTGGTGGCTCACGCCTGTAGTTATAGCACTCTGGGAGGCCAAAGTGAGAGAATCACTTGAGCTCAGGAATTTGAGATTAACCTGATCAAGAGTGA
This sequence comes from Otolemur garnettii, assembly GCF_000181295.1. NCBI lineage: Eukaryota > Metazoa > Chordata > Mammalia > Primates > Galagidae > Otolemur > Otolemur garnettii. The sequence continues at coordinate 2,276,534 of NW_003852484.1, read as the reverse complement.
AATCCAGTCTCTATTAAAAATAGAAAAATAATCCCAGCATTGTGGCAGGCACCTATAGTCCCAACCAGCCACTTGGAAGGCTGAGGCAGGAGGATCACTTGAACTCAGGAATTGGAGGCTGCTGTGAGCTAAGATGATGACATGGCATTCTAGCCTGGGCTACAGTAAGACTGTCTCCACAAAATAAAAGTTCTGGGGATGGATAATGATGGTTGCACAACAGTGAAAAAGTACTTAATACAACTGAACTGTACATTTAAGAATGGTTTAAATTTCATGTTATCATTTAAAAAAAATACCATATAATTTACCATAATAAAAAAAAGTCTCAACCCCCAGTAAGATCAAAATTTACAGGGCTAAATATAAAATTACATGGGACTCAGTAACAACAAAATGACTCCAGAACAGAATGGAGAAGATCTGGCTCATAAAACCAAGAGATGTGGTTTGGTGAATCAGAAGCCTCACAGGGGTCAACAGGGTATGAGGGGGCTGTTGAAACAAATAAAACCCCAGCACTCAGCCACATTAATAGTCTTCTTCCCCAGTACTACAGTCTAAATAAATTAGACCCCACCTAAGGATCAGCGTCTGTTATAAGAACACCTGATTTGGCTGGGCATGGTGGTTCACAACCCATCTCTTAAAAAAAAAAAAAGTGAGGAGAGGGGAGGGGAGTAGGAATTGGGAACATTTTTCTAACAAGTAGGTGCTTTTCTATTAAGGGCCAGTGACTTGGGGGAAAAAAGAATCAACCAATAGTCTCACAGAAGTTAAAAAACAAAACAAAACCCAGTTTATTATAGGAGGGGTTTTTTTGAGGGGCAAAGAACTAGGATTATAAAAAGTTCAATTCAACTATGTTTTGAATTAAAAACTAGAAACATATAATTTTATTTATCATTAAGAATAAGAAGTTTAATATGTCAAGGCTCACACCTATAATCCTAGCACTCTGGGAGCCTGAGGTGGGCAGACTGCTTGAGCTCAGGAGTTTGAGATCAGACTGAGCAACAGCCAGACCCTGTATCTAAAAATAGCCTGGTGGTGTGCTGGGTGTCTGAGGTCCCAACTACTGGGGAGGCTGAGATAAGAGGATCACTTGAGACCAATAGGTTACTGTGAACTATAATGCTATAGCACCCCAGGGCAACTGAGTGAGACCCAGTCTTAAAAAAAGAAAAAAAAAGAAGTTTAATATTTAACAACTGGTGAATGGATAAACAAAATATGATATGCAGCCGCACAACAGAATACTATCCAGCAACATAAATTAGGAAAGAAATATTGATACATGGTACTACACAGAAGAACTTCTAAAACATGCTGAGTGAAAACACAAACAAGCACACATATATATGGTTTTACGTGAAATGTCTAGGAGAGGCACACCTAGACACAGAAAGTAGATTAGTGGACTGGGCCTCAGAGTGGGAATTAACCATACGAGGGGGTGAGTGATCATATTGTGGTGATGGAAATGTTCCAAAGCTAGATTACGGTGGCAGGGGCACAATGTGGCCAATTTATTAACCAGTATTGAATTGTACACTTCAAATGAGTGAATTTTATAATTTTATGCCTCCATAAAATGGCTTAATAAAAAAGAATAAGGTTTGCTTTAAATACGTATTATTGTCTTTTAAGGGAAAAGAGGGCACATCTAGGGCAGAGAGGGAGAAGGGAGATAATGAAGATTTTTTACAGGTTACAAAGCAGAAGAAGGGACCAAAGGCCAGGTTTAGGACAGGTTGTCAAAAATGTCTCACAGCCATGTCTCAAAGCTGCGTGTCCACAACGAGCACAGAGAGCACAGTGGGCACTGGGCAGCTCTTCCTGTTAGGAAATCTTGCTTGGCTTGGTACAATGAGCTGAGTATTGGACACTCCACGTGCAGACGGCAGGTTCCCACCCCCTGCTCTACAGCGAGGGTGGAGGCGGCAGGGTGGAGGCGGCTTGTGTAATTTAGCCAAGGGAGTTTACATAGAAATTCAAGCTGGAGAAACAAATGGGTGCAAGAGAAAACCCTTTACACACAAATAACATCATATGTTTGACTTTAAAAGGCACAGAGAGTATCAGTACATGAAAAGCTGTCATTTTTATTACGTTCAAAAGTAAAACAGATGGTACCACATCAGAAAGTTGCTATTGTAGAAACCCTATTCTTCTTAGGATTTTGGAATCCACTGCTTTCCACTCCAGTTATTTCTAAGAGATTCCCTGACCAAGCTTTACGGCAAACATTCTTTCTTCTTTTTTTTTTTCTTTTTTTTTTTTTCTGCAGTTTTTGGCTGGGGCTGGGTTTGAACCCACTACCTCTGGTATATGGGGCCGGCACCCTACTCCTTTGAGCCACAGGTGCTGCCCTCTGCTTTCTTCTTTTTAAATCTCCTTTCATTTCTGAGGAGAAGAGATGTTGGTAAAACCTAAGAGGACAGGACTAGAGTCTGCTCTTGGAAACACCGTGGAGATGGCTCGTCTCAGTTGCTCAGGCTGCCACAGAACACCAGTGAGCATGGGTCTGCAGGCTGGCAGCCTGAGGTCAGGGTGGCACTGTGGTTGGTGTCTGATGAGGACTGTCCTGACTTCCAGGTGGCTGCCTTCTCCACGTGTCCTCACATGGTATCTTTAGGGCACTGACGCGGTCCTGAGGGTCCCACCCTCAAGACTTCATCTAAATGTATCTCCCAAAGGCCCTGCCCCACAAACCAGCACAGGGGCGTGGGGTTTAGGGCTTCAAAGTATGACTATTTTGTGCGGAGACAATTCAATCCATAGTAATGTTCTAAAACAGGTGTTGGCAAACTTTTCCCATAAAGGACTAGATAGTATATAATTTAGGCTTTGTGCCACATGTGACCTTTGTCACATATTCATATTTGCCATGTTTTTTTACCCTTTAAAAATGTGAAAGCTGGGCGGCACCTGTGGCTCAGTGGGTAGGGCACCAGTCCCATATACTGAGGGTGGCGGGTTCAAACCAGGCCCCAGCCAGACTGCAACAAAAAAAATAGTCAGGTGTTGTGGCAGGCGCCTGTAGTCCCAGCTACTCGGGAGGCTGAGGCAAGAGAATTGCCTAAGCCCAGGAGTTGGAGGTTGCTGTGAGCTGTGACTCCATGACACTCTACCGAGGGTGATAAAGTGAGACTTTATCTCTTAAAAAAAAAATGTAAAAGCTATTACAAATTGCAGGGCAATGCCCACAGGTCAATGCATTCTAGATTCCTTTCATCCCCTAAACCTCACTTTCTGTGACTTTTTTACCACACAAATGTCATTCTTCAGTCTTCCTTTGACAGATTGTGTGTGTGTGTGTCTGTGTGTGTGTGACAGAAAGCCAACGTCTTTGACCTATGGACATGAGGGTGAAAGAAAGCAGCCTTGTATGGACTTGTACAGGCAAGTTTTTCATGTCATCTGAAAATTACCCTAATCTTGTCTGTGTGGTAAAGTTATATAACATAAAATTTATCATTTTAACCATTTTTAAGTGTATCATTGGTGATAAGTACCTTTACCACTATCCATTTCTAGAACTATTTCATCATCCTGAACAAACTCTGTACCCATTAAACAATAACTCCACATCTCCCCACATCCCCAAGCTCCTGGCAACCACTGTCTACTTTCTGTCTCTAAGAATTTGTTTACCCCAGGTACTTCATAAAAGTAGAATTATACAGTATGTGTCTTTCTGAGTTTGGCCAATGTAACTCAGCATAATCCTTTCAAGGTTCATCCATGTGACAGCATGTATCAGAATTTCCTCCTTTTTTTTTGAGACAGAGCCTCAAGCTGTTGCCCTGGGTAGAGTGCTGTGGCATCACAGCTCACAGCAACCTCCAACTCCTGGGCTCAAGCAGTTCTCCTGCCTCCACCTCCTAAGTAGCTGAGGCTACAGGTGCCTCCACAACGCCTGGCTATTTGGTTGCAGCCGTCATTGTTGTTTGACAGGCCTGGGCTGGATTCGAACCTGCCAGCCAAGATGTATGTGGCTGGCACCTTAGCCGCTTGAGCTACAGGCGCTGAGCCAGAATTTCTTTCCTTTTTAAGGGTGAAAAATATTTCACTATATGTGTATACCACATTTTGTTTAATAATTCATTTACTGATAGACATTTGGGCTGTTTCTACTTTTTTGGCTATTATGATCAATGCTACTAGGAACACTGGCATACAAGTATATTTGAGTACCTGCTTTCAATTTTTCTTAGTATATTCTTAGGAGTGGAATTGTTGAATCATGTGGTAATTTGATGTTTAATTTTCTGAGGAATAGTCAGACTGTTTTCTACAGTGATTACACTATTTTGCTTTTTCTCTCTGAGATAGGATTTCACTCTGTTGCCTGGGCTAGAGTGCAGTGGCACTATGACAGCTTGTAGCAACTTCAAATGCCTGGCTATTTTTAGAGACAGGATCTCACTCTTTCTAGGGTGGTCTTGAACCTGTAAGCTCAAGTGATCTGCCCGCCTCAGCCTCCCAGAGTGCTGGGATTATAGGTGGGAGCCACCACACCCAACAAAATACTAATTAATGAAAAGAGGGAAACGTTGACTAGGAAGTGGAGCAACCTGGGAGACCCGAATGGGAATGGGTGACCAAGGTAAGTGTCACCAGGGTTGGCATCATTTCTGTGGTGTTCCTGCCAAGGATGCATGGCTTGAACTGGTTATGAGGAGACAATGACTGATCTAGGTGGAGGGTACAGTGCAGAACTTAAGGCCTGTACTCTCCAAAACTGACCTGAGGACAGGAGGGGCCAGGCAAGACCGAGGAGCTCCGCCAGACCCAAGAAGTCTGGGGAGACCTGACAGCGAAACAAAACGTGTGTGTGGCGGAAACACCACGGCAGCAACGCGTCTCCTTCTCTCATGCACCCCAGGGTCTAGCACTCTACCTGGGGCACAGAACACGCTATTTGTCATTCCAGAAAGGAAAAAAAGGACATTGTTTGGACAGTTGGTGAAGTTTGAATGGGGCCTGTTGTCTCAAGGTTGAGTTCCTGATATGGAGGGTTCTCTGCAGGTGGTACTGCTCACTTTAAGGTTCAGAAACAAGCAAGAGTATGTAAATAAACAGACTAGGTGGCCAAACAAACGCAAAGAATCTGAGTAAAGGGAACACGGCAATTCTTCATACTGTTCTGGCAACTTTTCTGTAAGTATGAAATTATTTCAAAATAAATTATTTTTAAAAAATCATCTAAACATTAAATACTTTGGGGACACAATTAGAAGCAAACACGATGGCTCGGCACCTGTAGCTCAGCGGCTGGGGTGCCGGTCATATACACGGGAGCTGGTGGGTCCGAACCCAGCAGGGGCCTGCCAAACAACAATGACAACTACAACCAAAAAGTATCTGGGCATTGTGGCGGGGACCTGTAGTCTACTACAGCTACTTGGGAGGCTGAGGTAAGAGAATTGCGTAAGCCCAAGAGTTGGAGGTTGCTGTGAGCTGTGATGCCACAGCACTCTACTGAGGGCGACATAGTGAGACTCTGTCTCAAAAAACAAACAAACAAAAAAAGAAGTAAACACTACTATCACTTGGTTTCTAGATATATTGTTTTAGATGTAAGGTCTAAAAGTCTGCTACAAGAGGTGGGCTATATCACCATAAGAAAGAGACCATTTACAACAGTGGTTTTCAACTTTCTAATGTTGTGACCCTTTAATACAGTTCCTCATGTTGTGGTGACCCCCAACCATAATATTATTTTCATTGCTACCTCTTAACTGTAATTTTGCTACTGTTATGAATCGTAATATAAATATGTGATATGCAGGATGGTTTTAGGCAACCCCTGTGAAAGGATCGTTCGACCCCCAAAGGGGTCATGACCCACAAGTTGAAAATTGCTGATTTACAACAAAACCTACCAGTAAGAGAGGCCTACCAGGGAAGGAACAGCAGATGACCTGCCATTTGTATTAGCATTAGTATTGATTAGACTGTAAATTCTCCGAGGGCAAGGCCCACTAATTTGCTTTGAAGAAGGTTTAGCCTAGGGATGAGACAAAATCAAATTCTTTTTTTTTTTGAGACAGAGCCTCAAGCTGTCCCCCTGGGTAGAGTGCCGTGGCATTACAGCTCACAGCAACCTCCAACTCCTGGGCTCAAGCGAGTCTCTTGCCTGTGCCTCCCAAGTAGTTGGGACCACAGGCGCCCGCCACAACGCCCGGCTATTTTTTTTTTGGTTGTAGCCGTCATTGTTGTTTGGCGGGTCCGGGCTGGGGATTCGAACCCACTACCTTAGGTGTACGTGACTGGCGCCTTAGCTGGTTGAGCTATAGGCGCCGAGCCACAAAATCAAATTCTTAACAAATGCTTTAGATTAGGATAATAATGATGGTTAAGATAATGATAGTTCCCATTAGCAGGACTAATTATGTCTTAAGAATCAGACAATTATGCGTAAATTTCACCAGCTAACTGTGAAACTATTTTAGTTGAGTATAAAGGACATATCCATTTCTATGTGAGAAAGTCAATTATATCTCAGTTATAAACCTCAGGACATAGAAAAGAATTCAAAACAGTTGTATAGAAATCTGTCCATTTTTGGCCATGGAATTACCGACTTGTGAAAAGATTAGGTAACTTTATAGCTAATGTGCAGCTCATATTTGAGCATGTCCTAAGTGCCAGGAACTGCTCTAAGTACTTTCTATGTGTTAACTCACTCACCACCCCGGAGGACAAGTGGGCCTGGGAGAGTGGCACGGCTCCTTAGGTAGCTCAGAAGGCTCAAACGGCCTCACCTGGGGCAACTGAGGGATGCCAAGTGTGATGGCACTCTGTCCTCCCCCTGCCTTGTAAGTTATCCAACCATATGGTGTTTGCTCTCTGCTTGATCTGGGAGTCCCCATGTAGGCAGCAACCGTGCTTCCTCTTTCCTCCTGTACCCCAGTGCTTGGCACAATACCTTCAGCACAGAAAATGCTGAATGCGTTACTTGTTGAATGATTAAGAATAAAGAAGTATTTTTTCATGTTTGTTAGCCGTTCGTCTGTCTTCTTTAAAGAAGGTTCTATTCGTGTCTCTTGCCCATTGATATATGGGATTGTTGGCTTTTTTCTGGTTTCTTATACCCTCAATGAATCCCCAACAATAAATTAAAAAACAAAAAAAAGAATAAAGAAGTAACAGGTGGTGGCCCATCTGCAGGCTGAGCCTGCATGTTCTCTGACTTGTGGGAACAGCCTTGGAAGAGCAAGGTGGAGGCCCACAGCACTAGTGCCTGGTGGTGAATCAACCGAGGAGCTGGGATGGAAAACAGGATAATTTTGGTCCTTTCTCTAACTTGATTAAACTATTTTGAACAAAAATGCAACTCATCTAATTTCCTATTTAAAAGGAATTTCAAGACTCAACACCTGGAGCTCAAGCGGCTAAGGCGCCAGCCACATACACCAGAGCGGGCGGGTTTGAATTCAGCCCAGGCCTGCCAAACAACAATGACAACAACAACCAAAAAATAGTCGGGCATTGTGGC
>NW_003852484.1:2267679-2268968 GCF_000181295.1 Otolemur garnettii | reverse complement strand
CTGTGATGCCACAGCGCTCCACCCAGGGGGACAGCTTGAGGCTCTGTGTCCAAAAATAAAATAAAAAAGAAGGAATTTCATCCTTGCTAAGACACCAAAATGTAATAAATATTGATGTGGTATGTTTAGGCCAGTCAGTGGTGGTGGTGGTGGTGGGGTGTTTTATGTGTTATCTCTAGCACTTTGGGAGGCTAGCTGGAGGCCAGGAGTTTGAGACCAGCATGAGACCCCATGCTGGGCAACATAGTGAGACCCCATCTCTATCAAGAAATTGAAAATTAGCCAGGCATGGTGGAGTGTACCTGTAGTCCTAGATACTTAGGAGGCTGAGGTGGGAGGATTGCTTGAGACCAGGAGCCTGAGGCTGTAGTAAGCTATGACTATACCACTTCAGCCTCATCTGGGTGACAGAGTGAGACGCTATCTTTTAAAAACACAAAAACAATGTTTGGATTAGTGTTAATCTTTTTTTTTTTTTTTTTTGCAGTTTTTGGCTGGGGCTGGGTTTGAACCCGCCACCTCTGGTATATGGGGCCCTCGCCCTACTCCTTTGAGCCACAGGTACCGCCCTAGTAATAGTCTTTTCATATAACAATTTCATGTATAAAGTATTCTTTACAATTTAGTATTATCTAAAAATCCATTATAGGGTACCTAGTAAATAAACCTGAAACTACTCTTTAAATGAAAAATATAAGTTTATAAGTTATAAAAATATTAATATTCTTCCCCTTTAAAGGAGAGAAAAATATGCAACTATCTATATATGTTTTTATTTTTATATCTTTTGTTTGAGACAGGGTCTTGCTCTGTTGCCCCAGCTGCAGTATGGTGGTGTCATCATAGCCCACTGCAACCTCAAACCCTTGGGCTCAAGTGATCCGCCTGCCTCCAGGCTAATTTTTTTATTTTTGTAGAGATGGGTCTTGCCCTTGCTCAGGTTGGTCTTGAATCCCTCACTTCAAGCAATCTTCCCACTTCGGCCATACAAAGTACTATGATTATAGGTATAAGCCATTCTGCATGGCCTATGCAATTTTTTTTTTATAAAGCCAACAGTGACAAAGGAAACTGGTCAAAAGTTCTTACCATTACAACACAGTAACTAAGAACTATTTTTTGATGTGAATAATGCCTAATTAAAAATAACTCTTACAGCTCGGCACCTGTGGCTCAAGTGGCTAAGGCGCCAGCCACGTACACCCAAGGAGGCAGGTTTGAATCCAGCCCCGGCTGCCAAACAACAATGATGGCTACAACCAAAAAATAGCCGGGCATTGTGGCGGGCG
>NW_003852484.1:2247935-2267399 GCF_000181295.1 Otolemur garnettii | reverse complement strand
CTGAGGCAAGAGAATTGCCTAAACCCAGGAATTGGAGGTTGCTGTGAACTGTGATGACACGGCACTCTACTGAGGGTGATAAAGTGAGTCTCTGTCTCAAAATAAAAACAAAAAACAAAAACAACTCTTACTCATGAGAGAAACTTTTCTGAACATGCAATGAGAAAAATGTATAAACATGCAGTCACCAAGCAGCACGTGATCAATTCTGCATTCGTGACAAAGCCAGACATGCGGGCATGAATGCTAAAGTGTTCTCTTTGCCCACCTTCAATGCTTGCCACATGTTCAGCCATTTTCTGGGAAACACGAAGGAAGGGTGGCAGGTTCCTCGAGTAGCTTGCTAGTCACCACAACTGGCCTCTTTTCCAATCAAGTGCAACTTTGGAATCAAACAGACATCCAGGCTGCCTGGCTGCATGTCCCGGGGCAAGTTACTTATCCTTTCTGAGCCACAGTTTCCTCACTTGTAAAGTGGAGATATGGGCCTTATCACAGTTGTTATAGGATTAGAAAAGCTTATAAAGTGTTTGGCAAAGTGCTTGCCCTGTCAGCAGTGAAAGGAAAAGGGAAAGGAAAGTTCATTCTGTGAAAGGAAAAATTCAATTCTACCCCTATTTATTGAGTTCCTACTATCTAAGCTAGTCATTGCTGGGACTCAATACAACGCTACTTCTTAGGCTGATCACCAAGGGATGTTCTGAGTTGTTGTTGTTTTGCTTTTTGTTGCACAAGTATTATTTAAAAGATGCCATCTCTTCCTTTACTTGAAGGTTAACATACATCTGCCCACTCTGGGCTAAGGATCTCAGCAGCTGCTGGCTTTCCCCAATATTCTTCCTTGTCCCGTCTGATTCTCTTACCTCCAAAGAGCATGTTAATAACTGAGAAGCTTTCATGCGACTATTACCTTTGACCCAACTCAAGCATTGGAATGGGGTGCCAGCTGACAGGTGCTAACTATTTAATACCAACCTTGGTTATATATGTCTAATCCAGTGTAAGTATCTTACGAGGTGACAGGATTAACTACAGTGATGATGGCCCAGAGAACAATATTCCCACCAGCTGGTTACTGTGGCACCTGAGGAAGAGCTGGTATAATAGCCTCACAGTCTGTCCCCAAATCTCTAAGTGCAGAACCCCAATGTGGCTGCCTGGTACTCCAGAGGATTCATTGTTGTTGGAAATGTAACTGAAATGTCAAAAGAACATGAAATCAACAATATATTCTGTGAAATGTCATGGTTCCTTTGTTCTACAAAAGAATAATAATTGCAAAAATTTCAAAAGAGAAAATAAAAATAGAGACTATGAACCCCATCTCCTGGGGCAGAAACATCAAAATGGTGACTAGTGATGTTCTGTTTGGGCTTGCACAGTCCTTTAATAATATTTGAACCAGTTTTTAAAAACCGAGAGATTTCACTGCCTTTTCTTACACTTAGACTTCACAACACTGGATCTATCTGGCTGAGTTCTTGTGTGAGATGGCACACACTCTGGTCACCACGTTTTTCTTGAACTAACTTTCCTTTTCTTTCTCTCTCTTTCTCTTTTTTTTTTTTTGAGATAGTTTACAGTGCAGTGACTTCATAACTCACTGCAGCCTCCAACTCCTGGGCGTAAGTGATCCTCCTACCTCTGCCCCTCCAGTAGCTGGGACTACTGGCACATACTGTCATGCCTGACTAGTTTTTCTATTGTTTGTAGAGACGGGGATCTTGCTTTGCTCAGGCTAATCTTGAACTCCTGGCCTCAAGTGATCCTCTCACCTTAGTCTCCCAAAGTGCTAGGATTACAGGATGAGCTACTACATGTGGCTGAATATATATATATATATATTTTTTTTTTTTTTTGCTGGGGCTGGGTTTGAACCGGCCACCTCTGGCATATGGGGCTGGTGCCCTATCCTTTTGAGCCACAGGTGCCTCCCAGTGGCTGAATATTTTTAAATCAACCAGTTGGACAGAGCTGACAGGTGCTAACCTCTGCTACGGACAGTGAAGTGCTACTGAAATGCAATACAACAATTGAAAAACTCTTAACATTTGAAAAACCACAAAGTGCGATTTTAAAATTTGATTAATGGGATACTGAACACTCTATTTTTAAAAATGTGATTAGTTTAACACTCCAGGATCTGAACATATTGTATTTTTCTTTGAAGCAGTGACCTTGACAACAGGTTCCTTCAAACAAGGCAGCACCAATGCAGAAGGCAAAAGAGTTGCACGCTTTTTAAGTTTGGGGTTATTCTGGTAATAAGCCCGAGCAAAAGAAGGTAAGAGAAAGAAAATGCCCAAATTTGTCTAGTTAAAAACAAACATTTATGGAGGTAATCTGAAGAAAACACAAATTAAAACTCTTCGCTGTATCAAGCCTAGTAATTAGTCGTCCTTCCCTTCTAAAATGCAGAGCATGCCCTCAGCATGCGCACACACGTCCACACACATGAAACAAGTCACATCTTACAAATTCCAGAAGTGCACCAGGGTTTTACTCCAGACTTGAAAAGGGTCCTCTCTCTGGAAGATGCAGACAGCTTAGTAACAGGCTTTATTTTTTTGAGTGATGCATCACAGCTTGTAGTGAGAGCTTTGACTACAGGCTTCTTGATACGGGTAAGTAAAAAATGGTTACTAAATGCTCTTCCCTGAAGAAACGGAAATATGCTTTATATATATTTCACAGGCGTGGGGGCATGGGGACATTTCTTCAGGTTCCCCTGTGGTCAAGTTTCCCAGTTAGTAGCCGACTGCATCCACTGTGCAGGACCACTCTCAGGGGCTGAAGGTATGGGTATGTAGTATTCTTCTCAGATTTTTATATTTTTAATTAAACCATCTGATACTTCAAAATAAATTTATTTTGAAAAAGCTACAGTATATAAAGGACCACCACTTTGGCAAAGAAGCGGGTAATAAAAGATAGTTCTGCCTCCCACAGATTAAGTTTTCAAATGAATATTAACCAGTGCTTAAAAATGTCTCTATTGTACTGTGGAGCACACCTGTTTCCGAGCAGTTTGCAGGTAATAACTTTCAACTTTCCGTGGCTTTGCTGACATATGTTGACAAAGCCCACGACGCATGCCAATCACCTCCCCTGTGCCGCGTGACAGAGGAGTCCTCAGGTGCAGAGGAGAAAGAGTGCACGCTGCACTTCTGTGGCATCTTTCAGCTCAGAAAGTTGAGAAAAGGCATGCCAAGTGGTTTTCAACCAGGGCAAACCGGGACGTGGTGTCACGGTGCACTCCTTGCAGAGGCCAGGCTACAGCTGCTGAGGTGCACCGTCACATGTGACCCACTGCTGCCTCTGTGGTGGGTCAGGGGACACCACAAATACCATTTCCCACACTCACAATTGTGATTTTCATGACAACTGAATCAAGAACCAAAAAGAAATCCCTTGATTTAAAGAACACAGCATCCCCAGTATGCCTTCCCAATTTTCTCTTGACTGCCTTATGAAAGATTATAGTCATTTATACACACATGAGATCAGATACATGAAAACTGAACTGACTAAAATCAAGAGAATAATAAATAATAGAACTAGAGCTGTACCATCCAAACGGCTACCTTCCAGTCACATGTGGCTATTTAAAATGAAGGAGTAAACTGAAATCCAGTTCCTCAGTCACATGAAGCACACAGCAAGGACTGAAAAGAACAGAAATACAGAAAGTTGCCATCACTGGAGAAAGTGTGGTCGGACTGTGCTGGGATAGAGGAAATATCCCGAAGAAACTTAGAAGAAAAATGTTGGTAACCAACAACTTTCTATCACTGATAACACAAAAAGTTACCTTTTGTGGCTTTAAATAAACAGTCTAAATAAGCATCTTAATCCATTCACTTTGAAGCCACGGATTAAAGTCAGTGAACGTCAGAATCACTTCCGGTGACTCTGCACTGACTTCAACTTGACAGTGTAGTTCTCGGCTGCAGAGCTTTGTCTCCCTGTGTGTTTCATTAATTCAACCCAGTGACATAAAACTCAGGTGGAACCACTCAGCCTCCAGCCTGTAAATCTCATGTGCTTATTTGGGAAGCTACTATTTTAAGCCCAAGGTAACACTTTTTTTCTTTCTTCACTTTCATTCTTTTTCTATGACAATTTCCTAAAGTCAAAAGTCTTTGTTAATCCCAGGACTGCAAGTAACCAGATTCAGCTCTGAACAGGCTTCCTGCTATTAGCAATATATTAAGATACCACCCAATACCATAGACATGTCTTATGCTTGAAGAGGGTGTGTTCCAACAATAAGCTTGTCAGAAATTTCATTATTAACAAGAAGAGCAATGAAAAAAAAAGCAATGTAGAAGCCCCCAGTAATGCAGTCAGAGCGTCACTAAATGGGAAGGGATTAGCATCCTTCAGAAGACTAAAACATGAAATGTGCTGAAAAACCTAAAATCTGGGAGTCCTGGGTAAGAGGGAAAGGAAGAAGGTGCCAGCATTTCAGCCTCAAGGCACCTGTTGGACAGCCCAGAACAGGGTCAGCTGGGGCAGGAATTGCACTGAGCCCCCAGGAGCCTCAGGACAGCAGGACACTTTCCCCTGAGACCAGCCTTTCCTCTCCTGAGTGAGAGTCACCCAAATGACAACTGCGTAGAGTTTTAGGGGCAGGGGTATCTGGTATGCCTGCCTCTTCTCATACCAGAATTGGCAACTGGGAATGGTGCATGTCAGATTTTAGCCCTTAGGGTAAGAGATCAAAAGAAAAGGCCCTGAGGGTTTAGGACCCATAGCTCAGTGCTTAGGGTGCCAGCCACATACACTGAGGCTGGTGGGTTCAAACCCAGTCATGCCTGCTAAATAACAATGGCTACTGTTTAAAAAAAAAAAAATAGCCGGCCTTGTGGTAGGCAGTTGTAGTTCCAGCGACGTGGGAGGCCGAGGCAAGAGAATTGCTTAAGCCTAAGAGTTTGAGGTTGCTGTGAGCTGTGATGCCACAGCACTCTACTGCGGGCAACATAGTGAGACTTTTTCTCAAAAAAAGAAAAGAATAAAAAGAAAAGGCCCTGAGGAGCTTCAAGTGCCTGGGTGTTTCATGGGGCAGAATCGCTGCAGGAAGGAAAGTGCGGGACGTGATGGAGGAGAGCCCAGGGCAGAAAAAGATGAACTTACCGTTAAAGACAAATTAAACAACTTGCTGATTTTGCTGAGCCTGGAAACTACTCGGCTATTAACTGACAAATAGGCGGTGCTGTGTATGATGTAGGGGTAACACTGGCTTCCCTGGCTTAAGAAAATGTCTTTTTTTCTTTTTTTAAAGCTATAACTGACTTAATTATCATTGGTGGATATCATATTTTCAACAGCAAATGAGTTCCAGTGGACTTTTTCAAGGAACAACAACCACCACCAAAAAAAACCAAAACAAAACAAAACCCCAAAATATAACAAAACAAAAGGAACACCCCTCAGGGACTGAATCAGTGGGAGAAAGATGCACACGGATGGCAGAAGCGAACCTATAATGAACCTAATGTATCTAAATATTTTTCAATATTTTGTGATAGACTCTCCACATATATAGTACAAGAAAATGCTGGGAAGGGGCAGGAAAGAAAATGAAAAAAAGAAAACAACACAGAGAAAGGTACATTCTCATTTTACCCAACTCACCTATGCTAAATACAGGCAATGGAAGAAGGAACCATATAGCCCTGAGATAAGTAACACGGTCTTTAAGTGGGAACGGCACTGAGGTGGGGCTGCATTTGTCTAGAGCTGTCTAAAGTTTGACAGCGTCTGATTAACGATCAAATGATGAGGTTTTCTTACCTTTAAGAGAGCTGCTAATTTTAAAAGTGAAGGTAATGTAAATCCACCTACGGGAATATTTAAAATAGAAAGTAAGGGAATAGATGGAATAGGGTGGAGAAATGTAGACACTCGGCTTTCAGAGGGACCAAGGGATACTGAGTGTACTTTAGTGGCCTTTCTCATCTGAGATGTCACCGTGGAAGGGGCACTGGGGCTAGAAGACAGGGTGGCATGGCTTCTGGTCCAAGAACAGACGCTGAGAGGGCAACAATGTATCCCCAGACAAAGCATCTCATCTCCTTGTCCGAATGCTGGGGATCAGAAGATGCCCTTCTGCCTCACCATGACACCACGTTCACGGGTGGTGCCTGCTGGGAAGTGCACAGCACAGCACGGCCCCACCGGGGAGCACAGGAAGAGCATGCGACTGCAGGAAGGCAGGCCCTGGGCACCGGGCCTCGGGAGGTGGAGAGAACACTAGCACAGGATGAGCCCGGCTGGAGGGCCCATGCGGCCACAGGAATGTGGGACTTGGGACAGTAGTTTATCTGGAGTTTTAGCTTCCACAAGAGTGAAAAAGAAGAGGAAAAAGGAAGAAAAAAAACTGTGCTCCATCTACGTAGGAAGTGTCATTCCTTCCCAGAGCAGTTGTTCACTGCTTCGTGACAGATTTCAGAAGCTGCTCAGTTGCAAACTGCATGCCAGAGACCTTAACTTCTGAATACTGACCCCTCATGTTCATATATTCTTCTCATTTAACCTTCAGGAAAACTGGGATATCACAGGCAGGGCAGATGTTAGTATTATCATTGTAATGTGGGAAACAAGGCTCAGAAAGTTGAAGTGCTTTGTCCTGAGTCACAAGGTTAAGTGTCAAGGCCAAAACTCGTCAACTCCTCACCTAAGTTATGGGTGCTAAGCCTTCAGGTTCTAGAACGCTGAGTTCTGATTACCCAGAAAATAATAAAACTGTTCGGGCTAGGGGCCATTTCTTGAGAAATCCCAGGAAGAACTGTTGGCACAGTACTTCCTCAGGTAGAAATGACCTTCTAAACAATTTTCCTGGTGGCATGAAACACACGCCTGTGATAAAGCCCTTCCTGGCAGCTCCGCCCCAGTGTGAAGCAGCCAGACTCCTCGGGTCTCTCTCTTAAAAGAGAAAACCACGGCTCGGCACCTATAGCTCAATCGGCTAAGGCGCCAGCCACGTACACCTAAGGTGGCGGGTTCGAATCCCCAGCCCGGACCTGCCAAAACAACAATGACGGCTGCAACCAAAAAATAGCCAGGCGTGGCGGGCGCCTGTGGTCCCAGCTACTTGGGAGGCAGAGCAGGAGACTCGCTTGAGCCCAGGAGTTGGAGGTTGCTGTGAGCTGTAATGCCACGGCACTCTACCCAGGGTAACAGCTTGAGACTCTGTCTCAAAAAAAAATAAAAAAAAAGAAAACCAAAAACAAAAGTTAGTCTTGGTTCTTCAGTGCAGTGATTTAAATCTTTCTCTGCCTTAAGGTGGGCTGCTCAAGCTTCTCCCTACCTAGCCATCAGCAAAGATGCTGGATTTTGGAGAAGGCACCGGAAACTCCATATTACTTTACGTAGCAGTTTAAAGGCCCCTGAAGCTTTCATTCTTTAAGAATGAATCATGGCTCTTGGGCTTAGGAGATGCTGCCGTTTAGTTAGTCTTCAAGTAAACTAAGCAGAAATATAAAGTGAAATCCAGAAGACAGAAGAAAAGGTCAAACAGAAATCACAGCACAACACAGAGGTAACTCAGATCATTTCTCAAACCTTAGAATTCATGATATTATCTGAGGAGTCCAAGAAAAATGCAGATTTCTTGGCCCCACTCCCACATATTTTGCATCAAGTGTGGAGTGGGTCTGAGAATGGGTGTTTTAAATAAGCTCTCGGGGTAATAATGCTCCAAAAAGTCTATAACGCCTAATTTGAGACTTCAAGGAGAAAGGTGAATTTAATTGGAGAAATTAGTCACAAAGCCACTTGAGCAGTAAAAAAACAGAGAAGCAAAATGTTGCAGATAAGCACCCAGGGCTCACAGCTGCTGTGTGTATCTGATGTATAAATGATTTAACAAGAGAATCCTATTTCAGCATATTGTGGCATGATGAGACTGTTAAAAAGGAAATGCACCTCTGGATCCGAGGCAGGGGATTCATGCCCTAGGTGAGCAGGAAAAGTCAGTACAACAAAAAGAAGGGCAGTTTATGTCAAGTTTTCAAAAGGCAAGAGGACAGCAGCTCTGATGCGGTGGAAAGACCTTGGGTTCAGAACCCAATCTGCCGTTTGCTGGGTACGTGAAATCACTCTGTCTCTCTCAGGCTTCTGGACTCTAAATGGAGGCCATCCCCTAACACAAGGAATGGTGGTCAAGAGTGAACGGTCATAACATCCTTTAAGAAAGCCCTCTGTAAACTGCAACACATCAAACAAACAAAAACCATTACAATTATAGGAAACTTTCTTAAACACTGATGACAAGATTGCTGACAAGCTGATGAGAATGGTAGAGAAGTGTCACACGCCCAGCAGCCTGCCAGGAGGTGGCACACAGCTGCCTGGGAAATTAGGAGAACTCACAGAATATTCCAGAGCAATGTGGGAAAACATCCTTTCCTCCAATGCTGGCAAAGGGCGAGGAGGAAAGAGAGAAGGCTTAGTACTCTGGGGGTATAGTTTTATTTCATGCAGAGCACCGCAGCTCTTCCCTGCACTCGGGCTGCAGCCCCAGTGAGGTCCCAGCACCCTCTTCCCCAACTACTCCCCCGGCGGGCGGAGAGCTGGGACTTCTGTTCCACAAACACAGTGATCTCACACTGAGAACCCAGGAGGAGGCCTGGGGGCGGCTTCTTTGAAGAGGGCTGAGCCAGGAGTGAACAGAGCAGAGGCCTACTTGTATGTCCAGGAATGTGGGGCTTAGCTACTGATGACGAACACGTGCCCTGCGAACTTTTCTGTTTCTAAAGGATGGTCATGGTGAGGAACAGAGGTGGCATTTCCCACTGCAGGCAGGAAAAATGCCAATACTGTGCCAGTTCAAATAGGGAACAAAGACACCAACACAAACGGAGGGCTACGAGAGCAAACGCCAGCAGAGGCCAGACACGACAGCAGCAGAAGGAGCCGGTTCAGGTCTGGGAGAGCCGGGACAGCGCAGACAGAAAGCAGGTAGCTCCAGTATGGATTCCTTCCTGTACCTCTCCTCACCCCAACCGCCTTTGGCAATCCTCCAGAGCTCTGCTTTGTTCATATAAATAGTTTCTTTAAAAGACAAAAAGGTTACATGTATTTGCTATATTAGGTCAAGAAAAAGTTTTTGAGCATAGAGACCACAATTTTTTCTTTAATATTCTGCTGATCAAAGTGTCACCCTAGCTGATGGGTGGAAAGCCATCCGATCACCTTTTGGGTTCACAACGTGCATGACAACATTTATGTGACCAGCATTCCATGGGGCATAGGACTGAAATGACGGATGAGGATGCAGGTCCTTTAGGGCCTTTTTACTTCCTATGTGAAAACAGTAGAGTCTAGTCCTAAAAGGTAGATGGATTACACCTCAGTGTGTGGTGTATAATTACAGGATAAGGAGAAATGAGCACAGAAAACATGGGTAGGCCTGAGAGGGCGAATGAAGCAGAAGCCCAAAGCCAAATGCGATGCGACAAAAATGGAGAGCATCTGTCCACTTTGGAGGGGAATACGATGTAAAAAGAAACTGACTAAGGGTAACGGCATGAAAACAATTTGCCTATTACCATGAGAAACTGCGCTATTTCATCAAATAGTTATCTCTGAGGTCAGTTTCTTCATGCATTGTTATATGATTCCTAACATCATAGTCAGTAGAGCTGAATATTAGGAAAATAAAGATATTTTAAAGATGCTCCAGGAAAGAGAAGAATGGAAATCAAGTGTAATGTTGTACAGTACACATGGAATTATAGCTAACCTGAAACCTTAAGGCAGGAAAAACAGCATTTGGCCAAGGGAAGAGGCTGGTGAACAGGTGACAGATAGTGACCAGACTGGCCTCCGAAGGGCCACAGCAACAGGCTTTTCAAGTTAGCTGTCAGCCTTGGGTAGGGCCAGAGAGCGAACCTACTGCTCTAAACAATATGGGTAAGTTTTATTCACAGAAAAGGGGAATGAGGAGAAAAGAATTCTTAAACAGCAGAAATATATCAAACCCTATTTACATGAGAAATGAGGAAGTCAACTATATCAAACCCTATTTACGTGAGAAATGAGGAAGTCAACTAATCAATAGGGTATATGTAAAAACAAGGACCCAAGAAGTGATGGAAAGACAAAAAAATTTACAGCATTAGTTCTGCAGAAAATATGTAAGTGTCAGCAGAAACTGGGTCTGTTAGGTTGCAGAGAAACAATTTTAAATATGCAAATGTAATGCACATATAAGTTAAATTACTGTACAGCTAAAATGTGACGATGTAAGGAAAACCCTTTAGTACACGTTGAGTCTGTACATCTGACAGGCAGTGTAGTAAGGATGGCCAGGTCCATGGACCTGTAATTCACAGAGACATTAAGAGCTTTTGAAGCCAACCAGTCTCAATAACCTGCTCAGAAAATCCCAGCCGATGTTGCTAAAAGCAAGTTGACTAACAGAACTGCTTGCTTTCAATTGTAAGCGTGTTGATATGCCTGTCTAGCCCCATGGCAGGCCTGTTCGTAAGCGCTGCAGTCACTGAAACAGGAGGAAGGAGGAAAAGCAGGGCTGTGTAGAACCTACCAGCTGGAGCACTCGCGTCTGCACAGTCAGGATCTGACTATACTGGCAGAGGGACCCAACACTCCACAGTGGGCAGTATTTCGACTTTGTGTACCCAGCATTTAATTACTGGAAGTACACAATTGCTTGTCTAAAATGTAGTAGGTTACTACTAGGAAGAAGTTTTAGGTTACCGGAGACACCAGTGGAAGATAAAGTTATGAGCTATTGCTTATAATGAAAGGATGTATCATATACACAAAAGCATGAGAGAAAAAAATGCAGTAGTTCTCCTTTATCTAGGCTTTTGTTCTGTTACCACTGGTCAACCTCGGTCTGAAAATATTAAACAGAAAATTCCAGAACTATACAATTCATAGGTTTTCAGTTGGGCGTGGTTCTGAGTAGCATAAGGGCATATCCTACCGTCTTGTTCTGTTCCATCTGAGACGTGCATCCTCCCCAAGTTCAGCAGATCCATGCTGTATTTGTCACCTCATGGTCCTTTCAGCTGTCAGGGCTTATGCCCTTGTGGTGGCCCTTAATAATGGCCCCAAAGTATAAGAGCAATGATGCTGTCAATTAGGATATACCAAAGAGGAGAGCCATAAAGGGATTCCTTTAATTGAACGGGTAAAATTTCTCCAAATTGTACGCTGCAATTGCTAAAATCTACAGTAAGAATTATATTCTATCCTTACAATTGTGAAGGAGGATAAAGAAATCTGTGCTAATTTTGCTGTCACACCCATGATAAACTGCAAAAGTTGTGGCCACAACCCATGATAAGTGCTTAGTTAAGATGGAAAAGACATTACGTTTGAGGGCGAAAGATGGGTTGCATATATCCCTGGCTTCAGGAATCTACTGTATCCCCCTCATATAAGGGGGGACTGCTATATAGGTTAAAAGTGATGAGTTATAGAAAGGACTTTGAAGTGAACAAAGAGCTGATGTGGTCTTTTAAAATAACTTCCCCGACTCCATAAGCAATTAAGAGTGAGAACAAAGGCAAATATGCTATGCTAGGATTTATTTTCCTGTTTTTCTTTAAAAAAAAAAAACATGTAATCACTAAAAAAAAGTTCCATGATTACAGTAGAACCTCTGTAAGTCGACCACCCAAGGGACTGTAACAAACTGGTTAACATATGGAGGTGATCAACATAAGGAACTAGGTCTATTGCACTGATACGTACATGTGGTGCACATCCAGTCTATGGAAAATTCAGTCAACTTGGGGTAGTCAATACAGAGAGGCAGTCAACTATGGGGATTCAGGAAGTTTAGACATTTTCAAGGAGTGACAGAGATCTTAAGAAAAGCCAGGGATTATCAAATTCCATGTGAACATAAAAATATAATAGCTTATTCACCAAAATGTATTAAACTTTGGCTAAAAACTCATTAGCTATGTATATTTCTCTAGATATATATCATGCACCAACAAAAAGATTAAAAAACCCTCATTAGTGGAAATACAAACGAAACTGTCAAAATAAATCCCCCCAAAACAAAATGTTTTGATAGGGATTTCAGAGAACAGAGGTCAAAGAATGCCAAAATAATGCTAATAGATAAGCACATTTCAGGAGCACAAAGAATTTGATAACGCTGGTGATAGGTCATGAGAACTAGAAAACTGAAAACTGAATCCTTCTTGTGGCTGTAAGTACTACACCTCAAGGTGACATTAGGAAGCAAAAACTGACCTAGAAAAAGCAGAAAACAACCCCCCTTCCAAAAAATGAAAGCTCAATTTTTAAATTCCCATCCATGGTCATGATAACCTCCTTCATCAAATTCTTAGGACTAGCCCTGGGCCTGCCTAAGTATCTCTGAGCACTGGTGCCTCAGAACTGCTAGACGTAGAATATGTGGCAATTCCATTAGTCCTGGTAGGCTGAATGGAAACAAGTTTGTTTCTCCTGGTCCAAAAGAACTGAACAGCTCTGAAGAATCACTGTCTCCCATTCCCACTACAAGGATGCAGATGCCCAGAGTTTAGTGTGCTGGATACTAGAAAAATATAACCAACTTGCAGACTATATCCAACCATCCAAACCCACATAAGAACTGAGATCAGAGGACTTTACCATTTATTCAGTCTTCTCTTTAAACACACTGAACACCTAGGGTATGTTTTCCACTGTTAACCCCATTCCTATAGTGAATGTGAACTTTATTTCAGCTATATGGATACGACCTGGCCGTCCATCTTTAGCTATAACAAACATGTAAAATGGAAAGTAGACCAGCATTTTGTTAATGCTGATATTATTTTTTTTTAGTTTGTATAAACACTTACCTCTTTGACGCTATGTGTTACTGCCCATATTAGAAAAACTCTTGACATCACCTGGAAAGAAGTCAGGACAACAGAGGATGGAACAATTCCTGAAAGAAATTTTAAGAATAGATAAATAAATGCATGTAATAAGTTTCAACACATAATACATTTTCTAAAGGATTCACATTTAAGTGTTTAGAGACAAAACCGTCTTGAGCAACTGAAACTTATCTACACTGATATAGAGACTAAGTTTTTCAATGTAGTCAGTATTAAAAACTTTTTTCCTCCCTTAAAACAATAATATTGTTAGTGGCACTACCAAACCATGGAATCTAGTACCTTTCTTAAGCCTTCCAAAACCAATGACCAGGTATTTTTTTTACGTTTATTATATAAATAGAGAAAACAAAAACCTAACCTTTAAAGTTAGACAGTAAGAGGTAGGAGATCATTTCACAACGTGAGTTTTAAAATGAATAGGCAACAATAGATGAGAAATCAATCCTATTTGTGTTGAACAAATGTTAAAAGCTCCTGAATATCAGACCTGATATATTATCTAAGTTGAGTATCCTCAACTGAATATCAGACCTGATATATTAGCTAAGTTGAGTATCTTTTAGTATCTGCTTGAATATTTGGCCAGTAAGTATAGCGATATCAAAGGTTATCTTTACAGCTGTTTCCTCCCACCTCGTTCACGACAAGCACTGGTACAACTGCCCTCCCAAGGTCAATTCCACTCCCAATTCCAGTGTCCTCAAGTTATAACACTGGAATCACCTTTAATTATTTTAGATAATCAACAAATTCTGTTAAGTTTACATTAAATTACATCTTTGACCTATACTCTCAATTTCTACAACCATAATTCCTATCTAGAGATGAGTCACTACCATTACATAGAATTCTTGCCTCCTTTAATGCATCTTAAACCCAGCATTAAACCATAATCTGTAAACATAATTTTTTCCTTTATAACTTTATGTTGGCAAGAAAATGCTACTAAAATAAAGTCTGGAAGCAGAATTTGGAAGTAGCATTCAATCCAGCAGGCCCTCTACTTTTCTCCGGGCTTATGCTGCCAGCAACTAGACTTGCCACCTTCCTGGGCCTCTCAAGTTGCACATGGGTCTCTCCACTCCTGGCAGGAACTTCCCATCATGAAATCTTTCTTTCACTTTAAAACTAATCTCATCTTCAACACTGGACTGGCTCAGACCAATTTTCATTCTTCCAAGCCCTCTAAAATGCACTTGGACTTGTAAATATTCAAATACAGTTGGATAAACTCCAATTTGGCAAAAGATAGATCTATAATTGCCTCTATAGTGCAGCAATGAGGGAAAATCACTTCATATATCATTAAAATAAAAAGATGTTACATCCTGTTAGAATGGGTTGCCTAAAGAAAATTTGTGCTTTGAAGAGGGACAGTTTGGTTCCCAAAAGCAAATAACAAGGAGATGTCAAGCACAATTCTTGGAATCTAGATGTACTCAATAAATCTTTGCAAAATGAATGAAACAATGAAAGAAAAATATAAATGTATGGACATAAAGACCAGTGGAACAGATTGAGAATCCAAAATTAAAATCTTACATTTATAGTCAATTGATTTTCAATAAATATGGCAAGAAAATTCAATGGAAAAATTGTCTTTTCAACAAATGATACCAGGAAAATTGGATAGTCACACGTAAAAGGATGGATTTGGATCACTTTCTCATATACTATATATACAAATTAACTCAAAATCAATCAAAGACCTAAATGTAACAGCTACAGCTATAAAACTCTTAGAAGAAAACCTGGGTGTAAATCTTGTGACCCTGGATTAGGCAATGGTTTATTATATAGGACACTAAAAGCACAAAAATAAAAAATAAATTCAACTTCATCCAAATTAAAAACTTTAGTGATTCAAAGGACGCCATCAAGAAAGTAAAAAGATAATCCACAGCCAGGAAAAAGTATCTGCAAAGCATACATAATAAAAGAACTTACATCCAAAATACATAAAGAACTGTTAAAATACAACAATAAAAAGCTAAATAACCCAATTATAAATGGGCAATGAACTTCAAAAGGCATTTCTCCAAAGATATGTAAATGGCCAATAAGAACATGAAAAGATGTTCAACATCATTAGTCATTAGGGAAATGCAAATCAAAACCAAAATGAGGTATAGTTCACGCCCACCAGGATGGCTGTAATCAAAAAGACAAATAGTAACTACTGTTGGCAAAGATGTGGAGAAACTGTATCCTCCCTCATACCTTGCTAGTGGGGGTGTAGCCATTCCAGAAAACAGTCCAGCAGTGAGTCCAAAGGTTAAATAATTATCATATGACCTAGCAATTCCCCTTGTAGAAGTGTGTATGTAAATATGTGTGTATGTATCTCCAAAAGAAATGAAAATATATGTCTGTACAAAAGCGTGTACACGCACCTTCACAGCAGTATTCACAGGAGCCAGAAAGTGGAAATAATCAAGGTGTCCAATCACAATGAAGGCATAAATAAAATGTGGCATATCCATAAAATGGAAGATCAGGATAAATAACAAGTAATAAATAATAATCTTAAAAATGATGTATGGACACATGATGAAGTATTAATGAACCTTGAAAACTTTTTTTTTAGACACAGTCTCACTCTGGCACCCTGAGTAGCGTTGTTGTGGCATCATAGCTCATAGCAACCTCAAGTTCTTGGGCTCAAGCAATCATCTTGCCTCAGTTTTTCTATTTTTTAATAGACACAGGGTCTCACTATTGCTCAGGCTGGTCTTGAACTTCTGAGTTCAAGCAATGTACCTGTCTCAGCCTCCCAAAGTCCTAGGATTATAGGTGTGAACCACTGTGCCCAGCCCTAACCTCGAAAACTTTATGCTGAGTGAAAGAAGCCAGTGACAAAAAACCACATATTATTCTACAATTCAATTATATGAAATGTTCAG
Organism: Otolemur garnettii; assembly: GCF_000181295.1. Lineage (NCBI taxonomy): Eukaryota > Metazoa > Chordata > Mammalia > Primates > Galagidae > Otolemur > Otolemur garnettii. Next base: position 2,251,612 of record NW_003852484.1, on the reverse strand, counting down.
AATAGGCCCTAAGGGGGCTCATGCCTATAATCCCAGCACTCTGGGAGGCTGAAGTGAGAGGATCCCTAGAGCTCAGGAGTTCAAGACCAGCCTGAGCAAAGTGAGACTCTGCTTCTACAAAGAAAAATTAGAAAACTTAGTTGGGCATTGTGGCAGACACCTGTAGTCCCAGCTACTCAGGAGGCTCAGGTACGAGGATTGCTTGGGGCTGGAGTTTGAGGTTCTATGAGCTATGATGATGCCACAGCACTCTAGCCCGGGCAACAGAGTGAGATTCTGTCTCAAATTAAAAAGAAAGAAACAGAGTAGACAGTAGACCTGGGGTAAGGTCTAGGGGAAACTGGGGAGTGAATATAAAGGGTATGGGATTTCTTTGGGGGGTAAAGAAAATGTTCTAAAATTGATTGTGGCCATGGTTGCACAACTGATTAAGCACTCTAAGTGGGTGAATTGTATGGCATGGGATTGTATCTGAACAAAGCTGTTATTTAAAAACGTGTGAGTGGATTCTAAAACCTGGTTATATAATTACATAATACAACTAAAGAAGCTAATTAGTGAGTCAAGAATTTAGTGAATATATTACACTTATTTCACACTTCATGTAAGAAAAAGTTCTTAAAAAGTACTGAGAATTAAAAGATTTCTTAAGTAAACTAAGCATTTGCTCCTTAAAGAAAGACTACCACTATTTCCAGCTATTTTTTTTTAAACTCAAAGACTAGCTCATCATATGAAAATATAATTCTTCCCTTTCATTTTTGCTTTCCTCCTTTGGCCACTAAAGCAATGGGCGGACTGCTAAGATCCAGGGTACCTCGTCCAGGGGCAGGGAAGGGAGGAGACATCAGGAAGTCCGTGATCAGACTTCTTGATTCCCACGTTCAGACTCACAAGTTTAAAAACCCGATTTTATGCCATTCCCCAGCAAGAATCAGGCTCTAGGAGACTGATTTATACTAATCAAAATCATAGGAGACGAGTAACAAACCAAAATGTCAATTTATTTATAACAGAGACACAACCTTTCTAATAAGTGAATGACAGAGATTTTGAAGATCCTCATTTAGGGGTACTTTTTTCTGGTATCAAAATCAGAATGCCTAGTAAGCAAGAAGACTTCAGAGGGACCTAAAAGGTCAGGGGAAGAACTATCATTCTGCTGAACACTGGATGATTAACTATCCCCCCTCTACTCTAAAACACCCTTTTTTGCTAGGCGGTGGGCTCACACCTGTAATCCCAGCAACTTGGGAGTCTGAAGCAGAAGGATCACTTGAGGTCCAGAGTTTGAGATAAGCCTGGGCAACGCAGTGAGACTTCATCTTTAAAAACTGAAAAAAATGAGCAAGGCGTGGTGGCACATACTTATAGTCCCAGCTATTTGGGAGGCTGAGGTGGGAGGATCACTTCAGCTCAGGAGTGTAAGGTTGCAGTGAGCTATGATGGCACCACTGCACTCTCACTGGAAGAGAGTGAGACCCCATCTCTAAAAAAAGTTTTTAAAGACACCTTTTCCAAGGGAATATGAATATTTATATTTGCCTTCCTTTCAAAAATGCTAAATGAAAATTATCAGAATGTTTTTCTTAAAAAGTTTTAGTATTCAAAAAACAACGCTTTATTCTTTTGGTATATTTCCTCCCACCAGTCTTTTCTTCTAAACATATTTTTGAACACAGTTCAATTTCTATTGTTTATACATTTTGTATTTCGCCTTTCTCACATTTAACATTTCAAGAATTTTCTATCTTATATTCTTCAAAACATTTTAAGCTTGAGTCATGATATTCCTTTCAGTGAATATCTTTGTTTACTCGCCTTCTGTGGGACATTTAAATTGCCTCCAATTTCTTGAGACTAAAAACGAAGAAATGAAGTATTACAAATAACGTAAGAATGTTTGAAGCTCAGGTCTTTGTTTTTTAGAAAAGGATTATTTCCTTGGACGTTTTCCCAGAAGTAGAAGTACTAGGTCAAATGTCTTTAAGGCTTTTGAACTATATCGCCAAATTGTTTTCCAAAACTTTTGTCACCAATTTCTACTCCCACTAGCAGCATACAAAAGTTCCTGCTCTATCCTACCCTGGGCAACAAATTTAAATCTTAATAATTTGTGAATAAAAAGCTCATCAGTATTTTCTAATTTGATGCAGATGCTGATGCGTTTCTGGCTCAGGTGCTGGCATAGCCCTATCTAGGGAACCTGCCTACTTAGGTACATTAATTTACCCCAAAGGATGCTATTCAGACCAACCCTCACCTCCTTTCTGTAGCGTATGTACCGATCTCAACCAGTCACCCAGCAAACAACTCAGCCCTGGGCCTGACAGCACAATCTCAAAATGCCTGCCATCAAAAGACCACAGGAAGGACCAGGCACAGTGGCTCACGCCTGTAATCCTGGCACTCTGGGAGGCTAAACTGGGCAGATTGCCTGAGCTCAGGCAATCGAGGCCAGCCTGACCAAGGGCAAGACCTTGCCTCTGAAAATAGTCAGGCACTGAGGTGGGTGCCTGTAGTCTCAGCTACTAGGGAGCTTGTAGGATCACTTGAGCCCAAGAGTTTGAGGTTGCTGTGAGCTATGACACGACCGCACTCTACCAAGAATGACAAAGTGAGACTCTGTCTCCAAAAAAAAAAAAAGTCACAGGAAGATAAGTCTGTATACAAGAGGACCATCTGAAGGCCAAGAGCTCTAAGTGTATCCTGGGATGCATGCCAGACAAACAACACACAGCACAGAGACGGACTGTATTATCTTAGTTCTTAAAAGAACTGGCTTTACTATTGGCTGACTGTTATTATCAGGTGAATTTCATATCGAACTGTCAAAATGTTATTACCTTATTTGCTGTAGGAATGATATATAATATAATGTCCACCCTATCATTCAATGCCCGCTATAAAGCCCCAAAGTGAGAAATTATAGAATTTAATGTTAAGAAGTGTTTGCTCCCTTCCAATGACAAAAATTATACATATAACTATCACCCTTTTTAACTTGGTAGCCAGAAAGCTTCAAGCCAAATTTGAAGGCTATTTTATTATGATGTTTTCTGTATGAATTAACCACAAATGCTTATGGAATGTGAAATATAGACAGAAAAGACAAATTAACTTGCTTTGCTTTTATCTCTCCGACACTTCTTGCAGTCAGTCCCACCTTGTTTGCACGTATGTGCCATTACTCCTTATTTGAACACAATGGTATAGCATTTTTTTGTTTGTTTGTTTTTTGAGACAGAGCCTCAAGCTGTCACCCTGGGTAGAATGCTGTAGCATTACAGTTCACTGCAACCTCCAACTCCTGGGCTTAAGTGATTCTCTTGCCTCAGCCTCCCAAGTAGTTGGGACTACAGGTGCCCACCACAACGCCCGGCTATTTTTTGGTTGTAGTTGTCATTGTTGTTTGGCAGGCCTGGGCTGGATTTGAATCTGCTGGCTCTAATGTATGTGGCTGGCGCCTTAGCCACTTGAGCTACAGGTGCTGAGCCAATGGTATAGCATGTTAAAACCCAAACCCCAGAATTTTTGTTGCCATTGATTAAATTAGCTGTTCTCAGGTGACTGTGAGACTGATGAATAAACTCTCACTAGATTAAAATTAACTAAAAAATGATTTATTAGGCATCTATTTTGTGTTAATTTACTCATTTTCTTTCTTTTTTTTTTTT
>NW_003852484.1:2242607-2247427 GCF_000181295.1 Otolemur garnettii | reverse complement strand
CCAAGTAGCTGGGACCACAGGCGCCCACCACAACGCCTGGCTATTTCTTTGGTTGCAGCTGCCATTGTTGTTTGGCGGGTCCTGGCTGGATTCGAACCCGCCACCTTAGGTGTATGTGGCTGGCGCCTTAGCCCCTTGAGCCACGGGCGCCAAGCCCATAGCTCTTATTTTTAAGATGTTTTCCTAAAGGTGAGAGGCTACCAAACATTTGTAAACAGAAGGGTGGCATGATCATATCTTGCTTTCAGAGACATCTCTCTCCCAGCAGTGCAAATCCTTGGCAAGGCAAGGTTGTAATTTGAGACATAATTATGGGAATTTATGTGGAAAGAGCAACAGACTTTTGAAGCAAAACACTGGTAGATAAAACAAACACAGCTCTGTGTGTGTGTGTGCGTGTCAATTACGCAAAGCTGTATAAAGAGGATCTGGCAATTGGGTGTTGGCTTCCCCAGAACCAGAGTGCTGAGGGCTTCCTGAACTGCTCAACCCTACAAAGCTGGGCACCATGGAAACCCTGCCCAGTGCAGCCCTCACACGAGCCAGGGTAGTGGGGTTGTAAGACTGGCTGCATATGACCAAGACCAGGTTGAAAGTTAAGCCACACACTGCATAACAATGTTTCTTTCAGCACTTGACTGCACATATGATGGCAGTCCTGTAAGATAATAATGGATCTGAAAAATTCCTATTGCCTAGTGATGTCATGGCGTCGGAGTGCAATGTGTTCCTTACAAGTTGTGGTAGTGCTGGTGTATACAAACCTACTGCAGTGCCAGAAGGAAAATACAGCACACACAATTATGTAGGGTACATAGTGCCTGATAGTGATGAAAAATGACTGTGTTACTGGTTTATGTATTTACTATACTATACTTAGTATTATTTTAGAACAAACTCCTTCTACTTACGTATAAAAAATGTTAACAGTAAAATAGCCTCAGGCAGGTCCTTCAGGGGTTAGTTATTCCTGAGGAAGGCACTGTTATCATATCACAGGAGACGACAGCTCCTGCTGTGTTGCCGCACCTGAAGACCTTCCAGCGGACAGGACGAGACATGGAGGGGGAAGACAGTGATACTTGACGATCCTGACCCTGCGTAGACCTAAGCTAACAGGTGTGATTGTATGTTTGTCCCTCAGATTCTAACTAAAAAACTGAAAAAGCGAAACAAAATTTATAAATAGAAAATAGAAAAAAGTTTACAGAATATGTGTATAAAGAAAGAATAGAAAGAAAGAAAAGATTTTTGTATAGTTGTATGGGAAGTGTTTGTTTAAGCTAAGTGGTAATAACAAAAGGGTAAAAAAGTTAAAAAATTAAAAAATTTTCAAAGTACAAATGTTACAGTAGCTAAGGTTAATTACTGAAGAAAAAATATTTACAAAATAAATGTAGTGCCGTGTTAAGTGTGCAGCGTCTATAACGTCTACAGTATTGCACAGAACGTCCTGGGCCTTTACTCACCGACTCTTTCAGAGCAATTTAAGGGCCTATAAGCTCCATTCATGGTAAGTGCCCTATACAGGTTATCTTTTATACTGTTATCTTTACTGTACCTGTCCTGTGTTTAGATACATAAAAGACTATCGTGTTACAATGCTGGGAACAGCTGGGACTATTGGGTTACTCGCTGTACAGGTTTGTAGCCAAGGAGCCCATAGGCCTTACCATGTAGGCCAGTGTGCAGCAGGCTGTGCCACCCAGGTTTGTGTGAGAACGCTCTGTGCTGCTCACACACACCGACATCACCTAACAACGCAAGAACACATCCCCATCGTTAAGCAACAGGAAAGGGAAAGCAAGGTTGGGAGTCGTCACAGCAGGGAAGGAGCCACCATCAGGCATGCATGGATAACGGAGCCCAGACCAAAGCAAAGCAGGAGACACCAAGTTGGTGCCAGAAATTAAACTAAACGGCAACAAGTGAAATCAGATCACAGAATCTCCCTGACTATATGCCCAATATATGGAATCAAAAGTAACAATATTGAATAACAATGACGACAAAAATCACTGGCAGCAACTAAAAGGGACAGGTACAACTTAATGCCATATATTTTCAAGTGCATTAGGAAAGAAAGAAATGGCATAACCCTTTGCCCTTTCCCAAAAAGTGATAATCACAAATCAACATGATGTAGAGAATATTCACTCACAAGACCAGATTTAGAGAAACACAGACTTCTGGCTGGACTGTGGCAGAAACGGAGGCTACAAAGTGGTGGCATGGAGGGGAGGGACTAACTGGAGCCACCTCACTGATGCTAATACTGGGCCCACACTGAGCCCACACTGAGCCCACACTGAGCCTGGGGGTGACACAAAGTTCCCTGTGGAACGGACAACCTCCTACAAGGTTGAGGGACCCTGAATAGTGCAATTAAATCTCAGAACAGTCTGTGATTTTTTTAATATGTGACTCATTTATATTCCTTAAAATATAAGAAAATTGAAGGGGGGGCTGTGGCTCAAAGGAGTAGGGCACCAGCCCCATATGCCAGAGGTGGCGGGTTCAAACCTAGCCTCGGCCAAAAACTGCAAAAAAAAAAAAAAAAAAATATATATATATATATGTATATATAAAAAAGAAAATTGGGCAGCACTCAATGGGTAGGGTGCTGGCCACATACACCAAGACTAGCAGGTTTGAACCTAGCCCAGGCCTGATAAACAGCTATGACAACTGTAACCAAAAAAAAAAAAGCCAGGTGTTGTGGTAGACACCTGTAATACTAGCTACTTGGGAGGCTGAGGCAAGAGAATTGTTTGAGCCCGAGAGTTTGAGTTTGCTGTGAGCTGTGACACCATGGCACTCTGCCCAGGGAGATAGCTTGAGACTCTGTCTCACACACACAAAAATTATATATATATATATATAAAAAATCTAAAAAGCTATAGAGAAAAATCTTCCTTCCCAATCCCATCTGGAAGCCAACTATTAATGCCTTATCTAGCATTCCAGCGATATATTCCAGTGTTTTATATAATGGCAGCATTTTGTACACATTGTTCTATACCCTGCTTTTCTTCCCTATAAAGATCTTTCTATATTAATACATGAATTTCAATTGTTGAGGCTTTATAATGTTTTAATATCTATGGACTTTCAGTGTGTAGGGCGCCAGCCACATTTACTGAGGTGGGTGGGTTCGAGCTGGGCCCAGGCCAGCTAAAACAACAATGACAACTGCAACCAAAAAGAATAGCCAGGCATTATGGCGGGTGGCTGTTGTCCCAGCTACTTGGGAAGCTGAGGCAAGAGAATTGCTTAAGCCCAAACGTTTGAGGTTGCTGTGAGCTGTGACTCACGGCACTCTACCCAGGGTGACAGCTTGAGACTCTGTCTCAAAAAAAAAAAAAAATCTATGCCCTTTCCTAACCTCTACCTCTATGTCCTCAGGGTGTAGAAAAATGTGTAAAAGAAACTGCAACTCAGAGGGGAAAACAAGCGAATCTTAAATTTCATGGAAATGCAGGCAGGAGGATTCGGTAATACCTATATCAGAGCAAATAAAATCGCTGGACAGGGCTGCTAACACCTTAGCAAGATGCAAAGGCATGATAACAATACACACATAATACAAGGACAAAAAAATAAAAGTAAAGTATGCATTACATCTAGGGGGAAAAGTTAAAGATTAAAGCAACTGGGAAGTGGCTCAGTGCCTATGGCTCAAGCGGCTGAGGCACCAGCCACATACACCTGAGCTGGCGGGTTCAAATCCAGCCTGGGCCCACCGAATTTTTTGGTGACAGCTGCCACCAAAAAACAGCCAGGCATTGTGGTAGGTGCCTGTAGTCCCAGTTACTTGGGAGGTAGAGGCAGGAGAATCGCTTGAGCCCAGGAGTTGGAGGTTGCAGTGAGCTGTGATGCCATGACACTCTACCCAGGGTGACAGCTTGAGGCTCTGTCTCAAAAAAAAAAAAAAAAAAAAAGCAACTGGGAAGAAAATAAGAATTATGGAAGACAAAGACAACCCAGTAAGAAAAACTATTATTCCCCAAGTAAAGAACTCAATATATGGAACAAGAAAAGTCTTCAAGGGTATAGTCCAAGAAATTTCCCTTAAAAGAACTAAACCTGCACTGAAAGAATACACTGTGTTCCAAACGATGATGACAACTGATGTGGTGAATGACTAAAACAGAGAAGTTTCTTGGTACAATATAATACTTCTGAGATCTAGAGAAAAAGTTACCTAGAACGTGGTAAGATAAGCCTGGCTTCAGACCTCTCCACAGCAACATCCAATGTCAGAAGACAAGGAAGCAACACCACAAAGATCCGAGGGAAACAAAGTATGTTCAAGAACATTATACCCGCCCAAGATGCCATTCCAGTGTAACAAGGCAAACGGCAGACATCACTAAATGTGAAAGAACTTGGCACATGATGCCTGCACGAGAAGCACGTGCTGTCAGAAATTTACCCAAATAAGAGAGAAATCAAGATAAACAACTCTGGAATGGAGAAGACAGGGTAAAGGGCCCAGAGTAGGCACTGAATCCATTCAAATGTTACTTTAAGACTAAATTATGGAAGTTAGGTCCAAAATTTTACACTTGATCTTGGCCAAAAGGCTGAGAAGCGATATGTCCAAAATTTTAATGTAAATGCTATGGACGACAACAAATTAATAACATAACTGAAAAATGGAAGTCAAGGAAGAAGAGCTAGAAGAAAGTATTCTAATTTCCTTAACGGAATGAAGAACAATTGCCTAAATATCCTTAATAGAATTAAGAAATATTCTATAAAACTGAAATATATATTCAACCCTATAGAAAAAGGTAAAAGCAGAAAAGAAAAAAAAA
>NW_003852484.1:2234969-2242152 GCF_000181295.1 Otolemur garnettii | reverse complement strand
ACAGCAACCTCCAACTCCTGGGCTCAAGCGAGTCTCCTGCCTCAGCCTCCCAAGTAGCTGGGACCACAGGCGCCCGCCACAACGCCCGGCTATTTTTCGGTTGCAGCCATTATTGTTGTTTGGCGGGTCCAGGCTGGGGATTCGAACCCGCCACCTTAGGTGTACGTGGCTGACACCTTAGCCGGTTGAGCTATAGGCGCCGAGCCAATTTCTTTATTTTTGATAAACAATGTTTTAAATTAAAAATCACGTATTTTCCATAACAGTATAAGCTATCTATCTTAATTCCTCCAGTCACCTACTTTTCCTTCCTCATGTTAAGACACGTGTGAAGAGAATGCTTTTTGGAACAAAGTTTACGTAATATTAATGAAGATTAGTTCTACTGATAGAATTTAGAATAATTTTAAACTTTACTCTTTGAACTTTTCCTCATTGCTTGGACTCCTTTTAAAGAGCATGAATTAAAATTTTAAAGTTAAAAAATCATTATTCTTAACATGAAACTAAACATTTAGCCCTAGCAAAAAGATAATTCTGAAATTGAACCAATTCCAATCTTTCTTTCTTTCTTTTTTTTTTTTTTTTTGAGACAGAGCCTCAAGCTGTCACCCTGGGTAGAATGCTGTGGCATCACAGCTCACAGCAACCTCCAACTCCTGGGCTTCAGTGATTCTCTTGCCTCAGCCTCCTGAGTAGCTGGGACTATAGGTGCCTGCCACAACACCTGGCTATTTTTTGGTTGTAGTTATCATATTTGGCAGGCCCGGGCTGGATTCGAACCTGCCAACTCTGGTGTATGTGGCTGGCACCTTAGCCGCTTAAGCTACAGGCGCCACTGAACCAATTCCAATCTTAAACAGGAATTTTCTTAAATACTTTCTCTTAGAACAGAAGCTAATCTTAGGGAAACAGGAAATATTTCTGGCCAAAACGAAGAAAAGGATGAGAGTGCATGAGGGGCCAGAGCAGATTCCAACACTGTGGGACTCGAGGGAGAAGATGGCTAGCTTTTCCAAAAAGACCTAAAGAAGGGCAATTCTCTTTTCTTTTTTCCCAGAACATAGAAAATTGGCTCTCTTGAGGTTGCAGCACCTGACCATCCCCAGAAAACCATCTTTTGTAAATCTCACATAACCACGCTTACATCATTGAGCTTAGACAAAAGACACTTCTCTTAGATTAAAATCAATAGCAAAATTATGGATTTATATGATAAGCTTTGTTGACTTACTTGAGATTGGGATTTCTAAAATAGGTACTAAACTGCAAAAGGGCATTAAAATTTCTTTGTGATAAAAGAGGAGCGTTACTAAGTACCTTTATAATTGTTATGAAAGCGAAATGAATATAAAAGGAGAAACACAAGAAATCAAGTGCGATGATACTTCATGTGTCATCACTGGTAAGAAATGTGCAGTTAAAATTAAATCTGTTCCCTTTGAAGTGACAAAATTTTAAACACAGAGGTGCTTCTCAAACTGGGGGAGGTATACCTTAAAGACACATAGCGGCATCCAACCAGTGACATCCTACAGGCAGTCAAGTCAGTCAAGCTCAACTGTATAAACTCAACAGAAAGAAAAATAACCCACAAGTAGGAAACTCCAATGTGAACGTATGCACAGAGTGAGCGGTGGTCTTAGGTCCCCTGGCCTTTCACCAAGATGACTGTTGAGAGAGAAAATAATTTTCCTACAACATAGCCCCTAAATGTGAGCCGACCAATTCACATGGCATTCCAATGAAGGAAGAATGAACACTTCCAAAACTGTAGGAAACCGTACCTGTGTTGACTTAATGGGAGTTGATACTTAGTTGCATTGTGATGTCTGAGCAATTTAAAGTATTTTTTATGGGAATTTTACACCCAAGTAACCAATTCTACTTTAGGAGATACAGTCACAGAATATATACAGTGTATCTTCATGGAATACTGATTTTCCTGGAAATCTGGCGGAATCCATTTTTACATTACATTGTAAGAAAGGGGACTTCACGGTTGTTTCACGTATATGGCAGCAATATTGCCTTTACTCTCAACCCTTCTGGGGTGAAACCATATTTCCCACTGCTATGAGGGAAACTGAGAAAGAAAACCTGGAAAAACACTATAATGCATGATAAAAATATAATGTAAGAAATGAGGCTTAGGAAAAATAAGGGTAGAAAAAATGTCTTAAAAGCGTAAGAGAAATTAATACCTAAATGAATGCAGAGAAGGCCTGTGCACTTGTTTGGGATAGACCACAAACTTGGCTCTGAGCCCCTTCACAGCCAAAACTATGAGAGAAAAGAATCTAGTTGTACAATTCACGGTGTCTATGAAAGAAGTCAACCAGATGCTACTTGGTTTCTTGAGCCAAGTCCTCATATATTAAATTTCTCTGACTGTTGTTCTAATTTCTAGTTTACTGGATATTCTCTCTCTCTCTCTCTCTATATATATATGTATATATATACACATATATACATATATTTTTTGTTGTTGTTGTTGTTGCAGTTTTTGGCTGAGGCTGGGTTTGAACCCACCACCTTCGGCATATGGGCCAGTGCCCTACTCCTTTGAGTCACAGGCACTGCCCTGTATGTATTTTTTTCTTCTATTTCCTCCATTTGAGATGGCCAGCTGTCAAAGTATCTGCCGCTGGCAGCTTACTCTTCCACTTAATTGAGGTTCTCATGTGTAAAAAATAACAATAAGATGCTGTCAATGGATAGCCCAGAGGCCTCTGAAGGGCATGAGCTTTTTGAGGGCTTTATCAAATATAAAGAAGCTTTTTCATTTGCTTGTTTACTTCTGGGGTCTCCACTCTGAAAGTCTAACCTGTGAATGACAGCAAAATATAGATAGGAAATAAATGACATATATTTCCAACTTTCTGAAGATAACAAAAAGGACTATCACATTTTGAAAAAGATAAAACATAAAAATAGTAGATGCCATTCTCAAGAGGACCCAGTGAGTCAATTACAAGTCACGGAAACTTACTCAAATCTCTGTATTGTAGTTAGCATTCCAATAGCAAATTCCTATCCTATTACAGTAGAATCTCTATAAGTTGACCACCCAAGGGACGATAAGGGACTATAAGAAACAAGTGAATGTACAGAGGTGGTCAACTAAGGAACTAGGCCTATTGCGCTGATAACATACATGTGGCATATGTCTGGTCTATGAAAATTAGTTCAATTTAAGAAGGTGGTCAGTATAGGGAAGAGGTCAACTATGGAGGTTCTACTATATTTTTACTGTTTATATGACAATAGGTGTTTTAGACTAGACTGTTAATTATAGCCTGAAATATGGAAAGTTCACATATACTTCACCAGCTAGAGGTCATACACCATAAGCATTTCATTAAAAAAGAAAATGAGTAAAACTGTCAGGGACAAACAAAATTGACAGCTGAACTATTTCATTTACATATGCGTGTGTGTATATATATAGACATATATATACAGAGAGTTACTTTTTATTAAGCTATGCTAACAATCTATAAGTATCCTGAATACTGGATAAAATTTAAAAACTTAATAGTATCTGTTTTAAAAACTTATTAAGTTCTATTTCAATTTTTTTTTCTGAAAACTTATGTGAAGCTTTTATAAAAGGCTGAATCAAATCCAATGGTCACCTACTTGGAATAACACAAGATCTAATGAATGACAAGGTTGAGAGATTAGAATCATTCCATTTTGGCTTGAAAAAGTCCACAATCCCAGGATTTCACTTAAGCAAACCAAGAAATACACTTTATTGGTGATGTTCTTTGCTCAGAGTTCTACCAAACCATCTGGGCAGGGAGGGCAGACTGAAGAGGATGTGTAACTTTACTAGAAGGTTGCGAAACAAGGCATCTGTAGGAAAGATCCTCTAAGAAAGCAAAGAACTCTAAGGGTTATTTAAGTATAGCACTTTTTAAATAAGAAAATTTTGGCTGTCAGAGTTTCAAAGTATCTAAAAGATCAATTTAACACTTGACAGATAGGAGGTCAGCAGAAGGTAAAGTTACTTGCCAAACTTACACAGAGAGTTGAATATAAAATTTGATATTTATGTTTAAAATTCGGTGGTCACTCTCTAAAAAGGTTAGTTAATGATCTTTAAATTATAGAACAGATCTTTATACAGAACAGAACTAAATATTTGCAACCAATGTTTGAAATCTTTCAATATAAAATGTCTGCAACCAACATGACAATAAATTAACATTTAAAGTATATAAAAAATACACATCGTACTATCTTTTAATAAATCGAGAATCTGGCTTGGTGCCCATAGCGCAGAGAGTAGGGCGCTGGCCACATACATCGAGGCTGGCGGGTTCGAGCCTGGCCCAAGATAGCTAAACAACAATGTAACTGCAACAAAAAAATAGCTAGGCATTGTGGCGGGTACCTGTAGCCCCAGCTACCTGGGAGGTTAAGGCAAGCAAATCATTTAAGCCCAAGAGTTTGAGGTTGCTGTGAGCTGTGACGCCACAGCACTCTACCAACGGTGACATAGTGAGATTCTGTCTTAAAAAAAGAAAAGAAAAATCAAGAACCAAATAGGCAAACAAGCAAATGGCATAGACATTTAAAATTAAATTACATTAAATTAATCACATTAAAAATGAATGTAATAAACAAATAGAATTATTATTATTTTTTTTTTGAGACAAAGTCTCAAGCTGTCCCCCTGGGTAGAGTACAGTGGCATCAGAGCTCACAACAACTTCTAACTCCTGGGCTCAAGCAAGTCTCCTGCCTCAGCCTCCCTAGTAGCTGGGACTATAGGCGTCCGCCACAACGCCTGGCTATTTTTTGGTTGTAGCCATCAGTGTTATTTGGCGGGCCTGGGCTGGATTCGAACCTGCCACCTTAGATGTATGTGGCTGGCGCCTTAGCCACTTGAGCCAGAGGCACCGAGCCTGTAGCCATAATTGTTGTTTGGCAAGCCCAGGCTGGATTCAAACCCGCCAGCTCAGATGTACGTGGCTGGCGCCTTAGCTGCTTGAGCCATGGGTGCTGAGCCAACAAATAGAATTATATTCAATTTCATAATTAGCAAAAAGGTAAATAGCAATAGTACCATGATTTTATATGATTAAATTAGTGGATATTTAAAAAAGACTCATAATACCCAAATATTGGTATTATGTTGAAACTATTACACTCACTTTACAATTCAATCTGGCAATATTTTTAAGAGTTAAAAGAATATTTATATGCTTTAAATTAGTAATTACACATGAACACGTATGCTAAAGACATAAACCAAAGACCAAAAAAGTTTACCTACCAACAGGGATGCTAAGGGCATAAAACAAAGACTAAAAAGTACATATTTGTCAATAGAAATATCGATCGAAAATTTACAATATTTAAACCATGAGAACCTAAACGTTCCCTACTAGGAGAGACATGATGATACATCTAATATGAGATATTTTGAGAATATTTTGTAGTACTTTAGAAGTATCAGTGAATACCAGATGAGCCTGAAACATTTTGTTATACCAGAAAGCAGAAAATTATTAAAGATGACTGGAGTCCTTTCAGAAAGACTCAGAAGATGGCCAGGTGTGGGGGCTCATGCCTATAATCCTAGCACTCTGAGAGGCTGATACAGGTGGATTGTCTGAGCTCACAAGTTTGAGACCAGCCTGAGCCCAGAGTGAGATCTTGTCTCTAAAATAGCCCAGGCATTACGGCAGGCACCTATAGTCCCAGCTACTTGGGAGGCTGAAGCAAGAGAATCACCTGACCCCAAAAGTTTGGGGTTGCTGTGATCTGTGATGTCACAGCAGTCACCTGAGGGTGACAAAGTGAGACTCTGTCTCAAAAAAAAAAAGGCTCAGAAGAGGAGCTAGCCAAAGATGGGCTAATCTGAGCATCCAGAAGAACGGTTTCAATGAACTGAATCACACCAGGTATGTTAAAATCCATGAGTTCATGAAGATAAAATAAAAAACCAAAGCCTTCTTTGTCCCTTTGACATGCTCTGATTTTTGCTGTTGCGGGGCAGGGGTGTGTGCGGTGTCCGTCAGTATCAGTGCCTGCCTGGGTCAGGAATATTACACTCCTGGCTCCCTATTACACCCCTGTGAGGAGAGGGGTGTATAAAGCAACATGAAATTCCCTCATTTTGTTTTCAATCACAGACTAATACTGTATTAATTGTTCTCAGAACTGCAATTTTTTCCCCTCAAAATCGAAACCGTTTTCTTCTTTTGGATTTAACATGAAGTATTGCTAGCTGAAGCCACTCTGACATGGTGACAGAGATGTCAGATGGATGAGAGGGGTTGCTGCCTGAATTACCACTAAACCTTAGAACCTTTTTAAGGAACATTAAAAGATATTTTACACGGAAAAAGAAACCCCCAAAACTTTCACTGATCTTTTTTAGAAGACTTTGGAAAACCAACAGATTTCTCTGAAAACTAGCAAATCAAGAGAAATCACCAAAGTTCAAAAGAAAAAAAAAAGGAGTATTGTTATGTCACAACTCTGGGGAAAAGGTAAGGGGGCTGAACAGCTGGGGGACTGGGGTGGGAAAGGGAGTCATTTTCTACTGTATACCTGCTTATATTTTTGGAATTTTGTAACACAGGAATAAATTACCTACTGAAAAAACAAACTCATTTAAGTATCCCTATTAAGGTTACATTAAAAAACGGAAAAATGTAGCCAGGCTTTGTGGCAGGTGTCTGTTGTCCCAGCTACTTGGGAGGCTGAGGCAAGAGAATCAATGCCACAGCACTCTACCAAGGGTGACATAATGACATAATGAGACTCTGTGACAAAAAAAAATCTTAAGGTCTCAGTCTGTTGTCTACGGTGGAGCACGGTGGTCTCATCAGAGTTCACTGAAACCTGCCTCAGCCTCCCAAAGCACTGGGATTACAGCTGTGAACCACCATGGCCCGCCTCCAAAATGATTACTATTAAAGAAAAAACCCTTAGAATTCAAAGATTCAAAGATAGCCACTCTAATTGGAACAATGCAGACGCTGCCTATGCACAGAGACCAGGTCTAGAAGGCAACAGAAAAAGAAAACTGTTGACTAGAATTGCAGAATTTGGGGACATTTTTCTCATTTTTTCTAAAATGAATTCCATTGTTTTATTTACAATGTTATTTGTCCAATAAAGAATGTCAAAGTGGCGCGATAAGTGAGAAACATAGTATTTT
>NW_003852484.1:2224826-2234701 GCF_000181295.1 Otolemur garnettii | reverse complement strand
GGCGCCGAGCCGAAACATAGTATTTTCACTCACTCTTGTCATCCATGCTTGAAGGAAAGCTGAGCTTTTTGAACCCTGAGCCCCTAGCAAGGCACCAGGAACCCTTTGCAGGTAACTTGACCCTGACCGCAGGCAAAAGATCCACAAAGGATAAAAGAAAGAGCCTGCCTGTGGAGGGCTGTTCACACAGTAGATATTAAAAGTACAAATGACTTTGCCGGGCTCAGCCTCCCGCCCCAGGACTAATACGGGGTGGTGGCGGCGGTGGCGTTCACTGAGTAGGAGGCCAGCAGAACATGGAAAGAGCCTGTCGACGGCACATAAAAGACACACACTGAAAACACTGCCTGCGGGAGGAGTGAAGCTTGTCAAAGTACTGCAGAGGCTGGGAGAGTGAAGAGAAGAGAAAGAGCAATTAGAACCTGAACCGAACAATTCCTCAGCTAAATTTAACTAGAGAGGTGGAATATATCTGTAGCTTGAAAATGATAGGCACATGAAGGTTCAGGTACAAAAGGACTCAACCCACACAGAACTTTAAATGGTCATTGTAAAAAAACGACACATTTCCATATCAATCATCTGCTATTATTCTGATAATATTTCAATTGTGTTCTCCAAATAAATAAACAGCCTCGGGGAGGAATAGAGATCCTAAACTCAGACCAAAAGCTTTTGTGTTAAAAGATAAATCAGAACCAATAAGGATTTATAAATGTCAAACGTTTTCAGAAGTGCCACTTTAAAAATTTTCAGCTGTGAATAATGAAAATCCAATACTAACTTCTATTTACTATTTAACAGGTGAAATGGAATTATTTATCCAGTCTTCCAAATTTTATGTCAAGAAGTACCTCAGCTAATAGATACTTGTTCACACTGAACTATCTTCAGAAATAATTCCAAAGTATGTTTCCTAAAATTCAACATTCTAAAATACACCTATTTTATACACATAGAAATATAGCTTGTTACAGTAACGGTAATTATTTCTGGGTAACAGGACCAATGGCAATTTTTACCTTCTTTTTATATTTCAGTATTATGTGGTGTTTTTTATTCTCTTAACAATGTGTTATATTAGAACTGAAGTCTTTTGCTAGTAATAAAAACAAAAAAATTACTGCAATTTGATTTAATAGCCACTATACTGCAAATTCTGCTGAAAATCAAAAAGGGCAAAATTTCTACTGAAACAATATACAATCATTTTCTTTTCTCTCTTTTTTTTTTTGAGACAGAGTCTTACTATGATGCCCTCAGTAGAATGCCATGGTGTCTCAGCTCACAGCAACCTCAAACTCTTGGGCTTAAGTGATTCTCTTGCCTCAGCCTCCCAAGTAGCTGAGACTACAGGTACCTGCCACAATGCCCAGCTGTTTTTATTGTTGTAGTTGCCATTGTTGTCTTTAGCGGGCCAAGGTTGGGTTTGAACCCACCAGCCCTGGTGTATGTGGCTGACACCCTAGCCACTGAGCTGTGGGTGCCAAGCCTGTATAATCATTTTCATACACAACTGATTTATAATCATTTTAGTGTAAAAAAAAAAGCCACACAAAATAAAAAATCTAAATTGAAAACAGCTTTTGGAAGAATTTATTCAAGTACCCCTTATTCTAATGAGGACTTAGCTGTGGGAAAAACATGATTGTGTACAAGGTCAAAACTGAGATTGATGATCACATATACTAAGGGTAAATCAGCCTATGTTTTTGCTTGTCAAGTCCAACATTAAACACATGAAGTGGGCTAATTATTAATATCACTCTATTTTATCACTAAGTGGATGGACTGCCGGATTGCTCTACTGGCTCAGGACTTCAGCAGCCACCCAAACCCTTGGAGGCAGACACTGCTGGTTGCATATCTATTGTGCAACCTCCCTGGCTTCCTCACTAACAGAACACCAGTCTCACTTGGGATGGCAATGCACCCTGCTAAACAGCAGCTTCCTTGGAATGCTCTGCACCTCGAGGAAGCCATGTAGCACAGTTTTGACCAATAAAAACTGACCTGAGTTTCTGAAAAGCTTTGCTGGTGTAGCCGCTTTCTGCCTGGAATGTTGTAAACATGACACCATGTAACTGACCACTGACATAACTATGGGATTACAACCACAAAAACAGAAGTCACCCACTAACGGTGGCACAGCAGAAAGACAGACTTCTTGTTATACAGAACAACAGCCCCCTATTTGATGAGAGCAGTGATTTTCAACTGGTGTGTTATGATAATTTTTAAAGATTGTTGATTAAATTATTTTTGAAGGAAGTTCAAAGCACAGTATGTATATTCTTTTGGTATTCTTTTTTTGATCAACACAATTTAAGTGTGCCACGGAGGTTTAACTATAGGTTAAAGTATGCCAGAAGATAAAAAAGGTTGAAAAACCCTGGATTAGAAGCCATAGTAGTCAGAATTTTGGCATGCAGAGCTAAATGCAATCTTACTATTTTTCTTTCTTTCCTTTTTTTCTTTTGAGACAGACTCTCCCTATGTCACCCTCAGTGGAGTACCGTAGCTCACAGCTCACAGCAACCTCAAACTCTTAGGCTTAAGTGATTCTCTTGCCTCAGCCTCTCAAGTAGCTGGGACTACAGGTGCCGACCACAGTGCCTGGCTATTTTTTGTTGCAGTTGTCATTGTTGTTTAGGGGCCCAGGCCAGTTTCAAACCTGCCAGCCTTGTATGTGGCTGGTGCTATAATCACTGTGCTGCGGGCGCTGAGCCCTTACTATTTTTCTATAGTTGAAAAAATGAACAAAAAATCTTAAAGGGAATCTGGGTAGACTAAAGAGGTCAAACAAACTATAACTGTGAAGGACTAGGTAATACTTTCCTTAAAAGCCACTGTATTTTCCAGCCATGAAAACTAATGACATCAATAACAAAAAAGTAGAAATTGGGTTGTACTAAGTTCTTCTGGTGAACAATTTTATGAATCTTCTGTAAAACAGAGTGTATATCTAAAAGAAAAAAAAAATCACTCGTTATTTTATATCTAAAAATTTTAAAAATCTGCTTTCTTTTGCAATTTTGACATGTGGTATTTGTGAGCATCTTTAAAAAACATCTTTCTGGAGCCAAGAATGTGGTAACTCAGTGCCAGGTCAAGATCTACCAGATATAAATGGAATATTTAATGAAAGTATTTAACTATTATAAATAGTTAGTTGCCCTTTAATAAATCATTTTCCTTCAAAAGTACTGGAATTGTGATTAATCCCTTCCCCCACACAGATTATTTTAAAGCACAATTTTCCTCCCATTAAGCACTAGACTCTAAGCAAATCAGCCCCAGATCCAAGATGAAAACGTTGTATAGATAGAAATAAACTACAGAGAGCGAGGAAATATAATACGTATTCCACTTGATTTTTCATAGTAAAGTACTGTGAAAAATTTCTTTGAACTCCAAAGAAGTTTGATAAATATTTATGGAGAGAATATCGGAATGAATCTTAATACTGAATATAGGCTTGGAGTCTGTGGCTTAAGCAGCTAAGGCACCAGCCACATACACCTGAGCTGGCAGGTTCAAATCCAGCCTGGGCCCGCCAACAACAATGACGGCTGCAACCAAAAAATAGCCGGGCGTTGTGGCAGGCGCCTGTGGTCTCAGCTACTTGGGAGGCAGAGGCAGGAGAATCGCTTGAGCCCAGGAGTTGGAGGTTGCTGTGAGCTGCGATGCCACGGCACTCTACCCAGGGTGACAGCTTGAGGCTCTGTCTCAAAAACAAACAAACAAAAAAATACTGAATATAGCTCACAGGTCCCAGAGCAGGCTCCAGTAAATTTAGAAGAAAGCCCTTTCCAGGTTAGAGTTTCAGGGTAGAAAGGGAGCTGCTTTCCTTAAGGTGTGTCATTGTGAAGCCCTCATGCCACAGTACCCTCGGTGGGATCTCCACTGAGAGTCCCGGCTCCCTGGGCTCTTATCATGTATGTATTCATGTATTCTTAAAGGATTTTCAAAGATGACCAGAAACTGTTTGAGGTGCTATTTATAAGAACAAGCATTACTTTGGATTATACAGAAAGAAAGGGAGAAACAAACTGGGCTATACTGTTGCTAAAACCAAACGACGTTTACTAACAGCACCTCGTTCTGTATCTTACTTACATTGACTAATTTACTTCACACACACACTCCTACGGGGTAGGTGCTGTTTTCCTCATTGTGTTCACTGAGGGAAGGGAGGTCCAGAGAAGGTAAGTCAGTCACGTAATGAGTGTGGGGTAGATCCAGCATCAAATCCCAGCCATCCCTGAACTACGCTCTAATCTACTAACCTATGCTATCTTCAACCTAGGAAGGAAAAATCAGGGAAACAAGTGCTGTGGTGGCGAAATATGCCCACAAATTCCTTGATACTCCTCCCTTCAAGGGGTAGAACCTCATTCTCCTCCTCTTAGACGTGGTGTGGACTTAGTAACTTGCTTCTAACAAATAGAGAAAAAGCAGAAGAGATGGAGTGTGACATAGAGACCAGATCACAACAGGCATGGTGGCTTCCTCCTTGCCCTCTCTGTTGGATCACTCCTTTGGGGGAAGCCAGCTGCCATGTCATGAAGGCCATTACAACTGCCCTATAAGGAGAGGCCCAGGAGATGAGGCACCAGGACCTCCTGCCGGCAGCCCCTCCAGCTGCAGTCCAGTCTGCAGATGCTGTGGCCCTAACCAACATTCCGACCATGGGGGCATGAGAGACTGAGTCAGAATTACCACCTAAGCTGCTCCTGAATCCCTGACCCACAGAAACTGTGAGGCAGTAAACATTTTGTTTGAAGCAACTCAGTTGTAGGGTAATTGTTAATGTGTCAATAGATCACTACTACCCAAAAAAGATTACTACAGTACCTTCGATCAGAACCATATTTTCAATATCAAATCATATTGAAGTAAGCTGTAAAGTATATAATTATGTCGTGATTTTGTGTGTCCATTCATTCGGTGGAAGCAGTACCATTTTGGTCATTACATAAGGGTGGGATAACATATTCCCTATATCCCTTGAAAAGAATAATAGATTAAACTAATTTCTGAAGTTCTATCCTACTTACTTTATCAAAAACTAAGCAGGGAGTATATATAAAGGTTGAAAGAATCTTCTTGCCTTAAATTGTCACAGACCCTTTGCTTTTTTTCTTATAAGTCAATAAGGAAACAATATATTCTACCTCCAAAAATCTGTAAGAACAAGCTATTTGATTCTGACAGTCTATTCAAGGTGCTAATCTGCCATTATTTATAGCTCCTTGATTCCTTTCTGAGCAGCTGTCATTAAAAGAACAACTTAGGAGTTCAAAACACTCTTTTATGAACTCAACTGCCTCCTGCAATTATTAGTCATGCTTCTCATAGCTACAACTGTGATAAATGCTAACCATGAACTATCTCAAGGAGTCTGTGAAAAGGAGCCACCATCAAAAAACACCACGATCAGCTGCTCCTCACTGATCATTCAGGTAGCTTGTATTAGGCCTCAGGCTTGCCCGGGCTGTTTTCTGCTCCAAAGTTACAACTGGCTTTGGTCTGCAAGGTGCCCCAGAGTTATCATTTGGGAACCCATATATGCTCAGAAGACAAATACTGTCCGACTTCTTGGTGTAAAAAGGAAAGAGAAAAAACAGTGAGTTGGTTTTTAATCTGGATGTACTTGGTACATTGCCCACCTCATCCTCCAGTGACCTGTACCAGGCTTTAGAAATGTTACGGACTCTGGAAATGGCCAGTCTCAAGCTGTCTCATCTCAACTCAGATTTCCTAAAGCACCCAGGCAGTGGGGACTGGGGACCCTGGCAGTCAGAGACAGCAAATGCGGAGGGAACCCCTGGGGAAGCAGGTGGAAAAGAGAAATGGAGAAAAGGAGCAACAGTGAAGGGCAAGAAAAATACAGAGGAGAAAGAAAAGGCAAGCAGGAAGAGAAAGGTAAGAGAGATTTCAAAGGGGGACATGAAAGTAAATGGAATTTTTAAAAAGGATAAAAACATAGAGAGGCAGAGAAATAATTAACGCTCCCCAAAAGGAAAAGAGGTAGCAAGAGCAGCAGAGAGGAACTGGGTGGCCCCTAGGCTTCTGACTGGGAATTAGGTAATGCCGTTTACGGACCAGAAGTAGAAGAAAGAGCAGGTCTGGGGTAAGATGACAAGTTAACTTGTGTACACGTTGACTCTGTGATGTCTATAGAGTAACCAGGTGGAGATCCAGCTGGGCCGCTGGGATGGAAACTGAGGAGAAGGAAGTAGCTCTGAAGTGAGTACATGGGATCCACTGAAGCCATGAGAAGGTGTGGTGAGTTACACAAGGAGACTGTGTATGGGGGCGAGGTGGGGAAAGAAGGTTAAAGGACTAAGCTCAGGGAGCACTTACACTGGAGGGACCTATGGAGCACCACACTGGAGAGACCCAGGGAGCAGCTATACTGGAGGGACCCAGAGAGCACCTACACTGGAAGGATCTAGGGAGCATCAACACTGGAGGGATCCAGGGAGCACCAACACTGGAGAGACCCAGGGAGCATCACGCTGGAAAGACCCAGGGAGCAGCTATACTGGAGGGACCCAGAGAGCACCTATACTGGAGGGACCCAGGGAGCATCTACACTGGAGGGACCCAGGGATCCAGGGAGCACCAACACTGGAGGGATCCAGGGAGCATCAACACTGGAGGGATCCAGGGAGCACCAACACTGGAGGGATCCAGGGAGCATCTACACTGGAGGGATCCAGGGAACAACAACATTGGGAGGGACCCAGGGAGCACCTACACTGGAGGGACCCAAGGAACATTCCCCACTGGAGGGACTCAGGAGAAAGAAAATCCTGTGAAAAAATCTCAGGACAGATGCAGGTGGCCTATGGCACAGGATGAGAGCTAAGAGAGGGACAGGTGGGAAGAGTGAATGACCCCACCTAGAGGGGCAGCAAGGGAAAGACCATCCTCAGGGAGTGTCGGGCTTCCACTAAGGCAAGAAAGCTGAGGAAGCTTCTGTGAAAGACAGAGGGGACTGTTTATAAAGGAAAAGAGTTCCACAAAGCACTGTGACCTCCCCTTCTGGGCTCCTGTACCTCTTTGAACCTAAAATTTGGGCAATGCATTTGTCACACTGTCTTTGCATGCTTCACGTCTATCTCCTAGGCTCGAGAGCAGGCCTGGGTCCACTAACTTCTGTGCATTGGTGCAGTGCCTGCCACTCAGCAGAAACTCAACAAATACTCGCAGGCTTTCTGGAGGGCAAGTGGGAGGTACACGTTAGTAAAGGCCATAAACGGATAATACCTTTGACCTGCTTCTAGGAATTTACCCATAGAAACTAACCACAGATGTGCAAAGATTAAGCTACATGTATAGCTATAATTTGCACACTTGAAAACAACCTACATATTCAACAAATAGAGCAGTTGTTAAAAACTGTAATATAGCTATATAACTGAATATTAGAAATCCTACAAAAATCTATATAAATCAACAATAACAAACAAAACCACGCAAAACCCAGATCCTCAGCACAACTAAAGGACACAGACTTTTGCATACAGGTTCAATATGCTTGTAAGCAAAAAGCAAAACAAAACAAAAAACCAACCAAACAAAAAACCCCAAACCACCACCAAATTCCAGCACAGCTATCTCTTAAGCTCCCACTCTAAACCTTTGTGGAAAGTGAGAAGCCTGGAATAAAATGGCATGGAAGAGAGAACAGAGGGCCAAAATCTGAGCTAAAATTACTCCCAGAAAGACACTGTCTCCCCAAATACAGAAACACGGAAAAACACCTTATCAGTTGGAGCACTGACTACAGGGAAGGGACTTAAGCGGTGGGACTCTGCAACAATCTAAAAAAGGCAACTCATCTAAGGAAGAACTGGGTGGAAAAAAGAAGGGAGCAGTGCCCTCTAGTGACTGGATAGGGAAGGATGCGAGAGGCCGCCCTGCCACACAAGGGAGGGTTAAAAATCAACCGTACAGAATTCCTTCCCCACTGACCTCTTCAAACAAAGCCATCCGGTAAGGAGACTATATACTTCACCACCTTTACAGTAAGAATGTTTTCAAATCAGGGATCTTGTAACCAACCCAAACTGCCAACCAAAATGAACAGATGAAAGCAATTTACAACTGTATAAAACTACTTTGAGAAGAAAGCAGAAAAAGAACAAAAAACACTTCACTGGCAAAATGCCCTCCGAAAAACAATCACAAAGGAAACTTTAATGCAATACTCCAAACTGAATGAAAGATTCTCAAATAGGCAGTTGGGATAGGAAAACATACATTATTACTAAATCATTTTAAAAACTGAGAGTAGAGGTGGTCAAAAAGCAGGCAGAAGTAGAAACAAAAATTGATTGAACTCAGTAAAAAAAAAAAAAAAGTGAGAAAAAGACAAAATTGTATCAGAAATGAAGACTAAATTTCAAGATGCCCAAAGAAGAACAGAGTAAAATGAAAATTTTATAAAGGGCACTGAAGAATGAAAGCAAAACAACCAAGAGAATGAAAATGAGATAAGAAATAAAAGGGCTCAGGGAGAACGCAGCTGAAAGAGAAGCAAAAAAGCCAACACCCACGTATTTGGAGTCTCTAAAAAGAAAAACAGAACTACGATTTATAACTATAATTCAGTAACACTTTCCAGAAATAAAAGAAGGCCCAAATCTACATACCAAAGGGCCTACTAGGTACCTGAGAAAATTGTCCTGTAATGGTCAGCTCTGAGGTGTATCCTAGGAAACCTATTAGACTTTATACATATTTAATATATAAGATTCTCAGAATCTTCAGATAAAAAGGTAAAATGTCTCAAAAGGGCAAGATTATTAGGTTGGCAACAGACATCCCAAAACAAACATGAAGCAAAGCAATAAAGGAGCAGCATTTTTAAGAAATTCGAGTGAAGAAAGTCTTGACTATGGATATTATATCTAGCAAGTCAGCCCTCCAAATATCAAGGTACAGAAAAAGTCTTAAGAATGTCTGAACTCAGACGAGAACACTGTGCTCACAAGCCCTTCTTGGGAATCTACCCTTTAGAGGGCACCTTATTCCTGCTAAGTATGCCAAAAAGGCAATCCCCTGACTGTTCTTTACAAGGGTTACTTCTTAGGTTTGTGTTTTCAGGGAGCAACCTTGAGGGATAAAGTACCATCTGTTGGTAAACAGTTACCATTCACTATAAAAGCAGGAGATTGCCCAAGATCTGCATTCTTCTCCTGTAACACAAACCACTGCATGCAGAGACGGTCATCTAGACCCACCTGGTTGTTCCCGTGGAAACTAGCGGACACGGGAACTGATGGAAATGAACAGGGAGCCCTCAAGATTTTGCCAGAGTACTAAAAGTCTTCTGTCTCTGCTCCAAGAGTCTCATGTTTTCTGCCAGGATCCATAAAACAAGCTAACTTATCGACTTGCAAATGGGATAAAATCTCCAGTCTTTCACAGTTCCTAATGCTACTAGGATAAGCTTCACCTAACTAAAAGGTGATGAGGGCCAGGCACGATTCACACCTGTAACCCTAGCACTCTGGAAGGCTGAGGAAGGTGGATTGCTTGAGCTTATAAGTTCAAGACCAGCCTGAGCAAAAACGAGACTCCATCTCTACTACAAATAGAAAAACTGAGGCAAGAGGATCTCTTGAGCCCAAGTTGGAGGTTGCTGCGGGCTATGATACCACAGCACTCTACCCAGGGTGACAGCTTAAGATTCTGTCTCAAAATAAATAAATAAAATAAAGAGTGATGAAAAACTTGAGCAAGTGAAAATATATTAAACGTGGACTTAAGACTAAGATGAGGGTTGGCACAGGGATAAATAATAATATATGAATGTCTATATACAGAAAATCTCAAAGAATCTACCAAAAAAAAAAAAA
>NW_003852484.1:2207130-2224580 GCF_000181295.1 Otolemur garnettii | reverse complement strand
GGCCCGGGCTGGGGATTCGAACCTGCCACCTTAGGTGTATGTGGCTGGCGCCGTAGCCGCTTGAGCCACAGGCGCCCAGCCAAAAGGTCAATATATTAATGTCAATTGCTTTCCTATATATTAGGAATGAATAGCTGTAACTTGAAAGCAAAAAAAAAAAAATGCCATTTTTAATAACACCAAATAAAAACAGGTGTAAATCTAACAAAACAAGTATAGGACTTGTATATAAAAATCTATAAAACAATAGTGAAAGGAATCAAAGACCTAACTATATGGAGAGATATTGCATGTCTGTGGATTAAGACTCAATATTGTTAAGATACCACTTATTCCCAACTTGACCTATAGCTTCAACACAATCAAAATCCAGAAAGCAATTTTATAAGTGTTGACAAACTGATCCTAAAGTTTATATGAGAAGGCGAAAGACCCACACAATACTAAAAGGACAAAGCTGGAGGACTTATTCTAACAGACTGCAAGACGCATAATCAAGACAGTGTCCCAGTGTTGGCAAAGTAACAGAAACACAGATCAATAGAGTCCAGAAATAGATCCACACAACTGATCTTTGATAGCCCAGAAATAGACCTAGAATCAAACCATCTTTGACAAAGGCACAACGGCAATTTAACAGAGAAAGAACAGACTTTTCAACAAATGGTGCTGGAACAACCGAATGCCCATATGTAAAAAAAAAAACAACAAGAAAACTATAGACAAAAACCTGACATCTTTTGCAAAAATTAAAATGGATCACAGACCTATCTGTAAAATGCAAAACTATAAAAGCTCTAAAAGAAAATCTACATGAGCCTGGGTTGATGATGAGTTTTTACTTAAATTAAAAAAAATTTTATTGATATATGGTAGATATACGTATGTTAGAGGTATATATGTTATTTTGGTACATTCATCTGTGTAAAGATCAAATCAGGGTAATTAGGACCTTCATGGAGATGAGGGGTTTTTCCCTCCACACAGTTGTCATCATGTAGGTAGTTAAGTTTTCAGATAAAACAGCCAAAGTACAATCCATGAAAGAAAAATCTGGTTAAGTTGTACTTTATTAAAATAAAACACTTGTACTTTGTGAAAGATACTATTAAAGGCATGAAAACACAAGCCACAGACTGAGATAAAATACTTACTAAACATATATCTGATAAAGGATTTGTACTCAAAATATAGAAAGAATTCCTAAGTCTCAATAAGAAAACTCAATTAAGAATCAGCATAAGATCTAAACAGACACTTTACCAAGTAAGATATGCAGATGGCAAATAAGCATATGAAAAGATAAGCCACATTATTTGTCATTAGAGAAATGAAAATTAAAACAACAGACACCGGCTCGGCACCTATAGCTCAACCGGCTAAGGCGCCAGCCACGTACACCTAAGGTGGCGGGTTCGAATCCCCAGCCCGGACCCGCCAAACAACAATGACGGCTGCAACCAAAAAATAGCCTGGCGTTGTGGCGGGCGCCTGTGGTCCCAGCTACTTGGGAGGCAGAGGCAGGAGACTCGCTTGAGCCCAGGAGTTGGAGGTTGCTGTGAGCTGTAATGCCATGGCACTCTACCCAGGGGGACAGCTTGAGGCTCTGTCTCAAAAAAAAAAAAAAAAAAAAAAACAACAGATACCACTACACACCTATTAGAACAGCTAACGTCCAAAAACCTGGCAAGCTAGGCTGCAGTAAAATTAAAATTTTCTGGTCTGCAAAAGACACATTCAGGAGAACCAAAAGACAAAGCCTCAGACTGGGAGGAAACATTTGCAAAATACATACCTGACAAAGAACTGTTATCCTAAATATACAAAGACTCTTAAAATTCAACAATAAGAAAACAAACAGCTTGATTAGAAAACGCCCAATAATCCTAAAAGACACCTCATCATAGAGGATACAGATGGCAAATAAACATGTGAAAAGGCTTGGTGCCCATAACACAGTTGGTACGGCGCCAGCCACATACACTGAAGTCGGCGCGTTTGAACCTGGCCCTGAACCTGGCCCTAGGCCAGCTAACCAACAATGACAACTGCAACAAAAAATAGCCAGGCTTTGTGGCAGGTGCCTGTAGTCCCAGCTACTTGAGAGGCTGAAGCGAGTGAATCACTTGAGCTCAAGAGTTTGAGGTTGCTGTGAGCTGTGACACCGACAGCACTCTAACTGAGGGCAACATAGTAAGACTGTCTCAAAAGAAAAAAAAAAGCATGTAAAAAAATGCTCTACATCATGTGTCATCAGGAAAATGAAAATAGAAAACAATCCATTTGTTGAGAGACCACCACATGCCTATTAGAATGGCCCAAATGTGGACAATACCAACACTGACAATACCAAACGTTGGAGAGTATGTGAAACAAGGACTCTGATTCATTGGTGGTGGAAAGGCAAAACGGTGCAGCTACTTTGGAAGACTGGAAGTTTCTTACAAATCCATTCTATAAGCACGTAATCTGGGAATTGTGCTCCTGGGTATTTATCCAAAGGAACTGAAAACTTAATGCCCACACAAAGACTGCCACACAAATGTTCACAGCAGCTTTATTTATGATTGTCCAAACTTGGAAGCAACAAACATGTCCTTGGGCAGGTGAATGGATAAATTGTGTATATCCAGACAGTGGAATATTACTTAGCACTAAAAAGTACTGAGCTATCAAGTCATGAAAAGACATGGAAGAAACTTAAATGCATATTACTAAGTGAAAGGGGCCGATCTGAAAGGCTGCATAGTGCCTGACATTCTGGGAAAGGCAAATCTGTGCCGACAGTAAAGAGATCACTGGTCACCAGGGGCTGGTGGGGAGGGCTGAATAGGGGCAGCACAGAGGATTTTGAGGACAGTGAAAATCCTCTGTGATAGGATAAGGACAGGTACATGTTATTATACATTTGTCCAACCCCAAAGAATGGTACAATACCAAGAGAGAACCCCAATGTAAACTACAGATTTGGGGTAATAACAAGGTGTCAGTGTAGCTTCATCAACTCTGACAAATTTTCCCTTCTGGTGGGGGGCTGCTGACAATGGGGAGGCTGTGCGTGCATGAAGGCGGGGGGCATATGCAGGTCGTCTCTCTGTATCTTCTCCACAATTTTGCTATGAACCTAAAACAATTCTAAAATAACTAAAAGAACAAAATTAATGGAAAGATTCTCACTATAAATGAAGAAGAGAGGCTCGGCACCTGTGGCTCAAGTGGCTAAGGCGCCAGCCACATATGCCTAAGGTGGCAGGTTCGAATCCAGCCTGGGCCCGCCAAATAACAATGACAGCTGCAACCAAAAAATAGCCAGGCGTTGTGGTGGGTGCCTGTGGTCCCAGCTATTTGGGAGGCGGAGGCAAGAGACTCACTTGAGCCCAGGAGTTGGAGGTTGCTGTGAGCTGCGATGCCACTGCACTCTACCCAGGGGCATAGCTTGAGGCTCTGTCTCAAAAAAATAAAAAAATAAAAATTACTGAGAAAATTTAAAAAAAAATGAAGAATAGAAAAATTCTCTCCCAGGAAATCTGTACAGAACTATAAAAGAAGACATATCTTTTTTTTTTTTTGAGATAAGAGCCTCAAGCTGTCACCCTGGGTAGAGTACTGTGGCATCACAGCTCACAGCAACCTCTAACTCCTGGGCTCAAGGGAATCTCCTGCCACTGCCTCCCAAGTAGCTGGGACCACAGGCATCCACCACAATGCCTGGCTATTTTTTTTGGTTGCAGCCGTCATTGTTGTTTGGCGGCCCAGGCTGGATTCAAACCTGCCAACTCCAGTATATATGGCTGGTGCCTTAGCGGCTTGAGCCACAGGCGCTGAGCCAAAAGAAGACATATCATCATCATACAAACATTCTTGAGGTTTCTTGCTCCCTTTATTAATACATTATTTAATCACTCACCTCTTGCCACAGAGTCATAAACGAAATCATTCCTTAGCTAAAAGATGACTTAAACTTTTATTTTTTAGTTCAAGAGAATTTACTTAACTTAGTCTCTAGATGGTGTTTCCAATTTCACAGGACCAACCTTGCTTTTGAAGCTAAGAACGTAAGTGGAAGCTTTACTGACTTCAGAATGTCACAAACCATCTCACCAGAGAAATTCCAAAATACAGCAAGCACTCTTTTTCACTTAATTAATTGAGTTAATTTAGCCAATTTTTAATTTTAAAGATAACTATACCGGCTCCGTGCCTGTGGCTCAAGCGGCTAAGGCGCCAGACACACACACCATAGACCTGAGCTGGCGGGTTCAAATCCAGCCTGAGCCCGCCAAACAACAATGACAGCTGCAACAAAAAAAATAGCCAGGCCTTGTGGTGGGTGCCTGTAATCCCAGCTACTTGGTTGCTGTGAGCTGTGATGCCATAGCACTCTACCCAGGGTGACAGCTTGAGGCTCTGTCTCAAAAAAAGAAAGATAACTTATATCTAATAATTAAGAAATATTTATAAGATAATCTCTTTCAGGGCAATGTAGAAAGTTCCAGAGTTTCGCGACAGAATCTCACTTTGTTACCCTTGGTAGAGGGCTATGGCATCACAGCTCCCAGCAACCTCAAACTCTTGAGCTTAAGTGATTCTTCTTTTTTTTTTTTTTTTTGAGGCAGAGTCTCACTATGTTGCTCTCAGTAGAGTGCCATGGCATCATAGTTCACAGCAACCTCAAAGTCTTGGGCTTAAGCGATTCTCTCACCTCAGCCTCCCCAAAAGTTCTAGTGTTTCATTCCCTCAAATACATATTAATGATCAAGTCATCAGACAGGAAAACACCCACTTCTCTCTTCTCTGGTTAATGCGCTCATCCCTCGGTTTTAGTGGTTGACTCACTGCTGTCTATTTTTACTGTAAGTCTTCTAGAAGTCCCATAACTGCTAAGAGAAAATTTCCTCACTAATCCAAGGGTGCCATCTAGTGATGGCCACAGTGAATGTATGTCATAGAAATTTGTGTGCGTGCATGCGCATGTGTCTCCCCATCCCGGTTCTGCTTTCTGATGTCATTTTCAAAACGCGTCAAGAGAAAAAAGGTAGTAAAACTGCACTTGGAATGAGCCGCCTGACACTCACACCTGGGCACGTCTAAACATCTAGCGTAGTCTCCTAAAAGGAGCACACCACTTCTCAGAACGTTGACATTCATCTTGGAAGTGACATCGTAGTTAATATTTCAGAACATCTGGCTGTAAGGAATGCTAAAGAGCAGTGGGCATCTAGTCCAACCCCCTAGTTTTTCCTCAGAAGTGAAAACTAGGCCCAGAGCGAAGAAGCCCAATTTGTCCCTTACTGAGTAACATTTCCCATAAGGCTTGCCTTGGGTTGGTTTCTGATGGACTGGAGAGCAAGTATTTAATAGTATCTTACGGAAAAGATCAATAACAGATTTCCATTCAAAACAAACCCCTCTTTGTTCCTGCAAGGACAGCAGAGGGTAAAATGCCCCAATCTGGGCTCTCCTAGCTTTCCCTTCTGAACAGCACCTGGGCACAAAACCCCTCAGGGATATGTTCTGCCCAGTCCTCGGGGACTGCTCACTGACAGGGTGCCGGGTGTCAGGCAGTGTATGTGAGCCCTGGGCAAGCCTTCCACCCCTCCTACTCGGGCACTTCGGCATGCTCTGATTTCTCTCTTCAGGTCAGTATACTCACACACTGCAGGGGACAACTAACAGAGCTGGGTGTTCCAGGCAAAAGCAATGGTGTGTGCAAAATTATGGAGGTGTGAAAACACAAGGTTTACTGAGAGAAGGAGAGCTGAAGCTTTGCGTATCAGAAGATGCAGGTGCTAAAACTATATTGCCCTTCTCTTTTCTCCCTGTCTGGAGGGGAGAGGGAAACTTGATCGGGGAGCAAAAGTATGAACCAGAGCCAAGGCAGAGGGAGGCTAAGCTAGGCTAAGCTGAGCTGGTGTGAAGGGCTTAACTGATTTGGGAAAGATTAAAGTTTGAATATAGTCAATATGGCCTTGACAGAGCTTTTTGGTGTCAGGATGCTAGAAAACTACTGTACTTGAGTAAATGATGAAAGCAGAATTGCAAAGGAGTAGGAAGACTGATTTGGGCAACCTGCCACCCAAGCCTCCAAAACTTTCTCATTGCACCCAGGCAGCCCTCCAGGGCTGACCTTTGAAACCACGGGCAGGGGAGACAGGCCAGCCTCCTGGGCAAGGCTATGCCCACTTGCCTCCTTCCCTCTGCTGCCACTACCACTAAACATGCTTCCAGGCAGAAAGCAAAGTTTCAATCTGGTTAAGAAATGTTTTTTATCTGTATTTGTGAGAGGACCAGAAAAATGGGCTTCCCTCTAAGGGATAAAAAAAGAGGGCCCCCTCTAAGAACAAGGCTTACAGAGAGTCAGTGGGTACCAGGTGCAGCTGTGCTGGCTCCCAGTAGCAAAAAAGGAGGCAAGGGGGACAGATCTGTTCTTTGGGAATATGACGATTTTTATATTGTACTTTGGATAATTCTTTTCTTATTTCTTACAATTTGGTAAAGTTCATTTTCAAAAATTTCAACTAAGCAAAATGGAACAAGAGAAAGCAGGGTTTTTTTTTTTCTGGTGCCCAGCCATACTCTAAAAACTGGGAACAGGAATGAAAACAGAATTCCAGGGGAGAAAAATGTAGAAGAATTAACCCTTTCCCTGTAGGAAGTTCTCCTTCCAGAGCCCTCTTCCAATAAAACTTGGAGGGTTTGGTCTGGTTTTAAAAACAAATGACAGGAGCTGGAAAATATTCTTCTTAGCAAAGTATCTCAAGAATGGAAGAAAAAGTATCCAATGTACTCAGCCCTACTATGAAACTAATTTATAGCTTTCATAGGAAAGCTATAACCCAATTATAGCTCAAGAATACGGGGAAGGGGGGGAAGGGTGGAGGGAGGGTGCTTGGTGGGATCACACCTATGGTTCATCTTATAAGGGTACATGTGAATCTTTCTAAATGTAGAGTATAAATGTCTTAACACAATAACTAGGAAAGTGACATGAAGGCTATGTTAACCAGTTTGATGAAAATATTTCAAATTCTATATAAAAACAGAACACTGTACCCCATGACGTATTAATGTACACAGCTATGATTTAATTTTTTAAAAAGGTATAAAAAATAAAACTGCATTAAAATAAAATCATTATATTTCTTAAAAAAAAATGACAGCAGTTCTTTTGTAATACTGCATTGCAAATCACTGATTAAAAGCTGATGCTTTAAAAGGGGTGTTCCTTAGGAGGGGTGTTGCAGTTTGAGAGAGGGTTTAGTTAACTCTAATTGGTGGCATGGAAATATGTATGTGTGTGTGTGTGTGAGAGAGAGAGAGAGAGAAAGAGAGAGTCTTCCTCTGTTACCTCAGCTAGAGCAGTGGCCTGAGCCTCTCAAGTGACTACAGGCATGTGCCTTTTTTGTACAGACAGGGTCTTGCTAGTGCCCAGGGCGGTCTCAAACTCCTGGCCTCAAGTGATTCTCCAGCCTTGGCCTCCCAAAGTACTAGGATTATAGGTATAAGATGCCACACCCAGCCAGAGAATATTGTCAAATATCTCCTTTGACCAAAGGAGACAGGGACTTCCCCAGCAGCTGCCCCACTTCCCTTGGTGCCATATGTTACCTAATAAAATTAGTTTGGAGTCATATGCTACCAACTAATGTTAAGGTGATTGTGATTTTTGAAATTAACTTTAACGAAAATTTAATAAAAGGTAGCTGATGTCTGAGAGGAGTGCAAGCTGGTACACAGCAAATATTTGAGACCTCAAATCCAGTATATCTAAGTGAAAAGTCTTTTCTCTCTGTCTGTTGATGAAATAAAAATGAGAATACTCAACCTTTGACATAACAGCCTCTGGGCTATGACTGAGCTCCTATCTGTTTTCAATCAAAAGAAAACCTCCTAAGTTATTTATATTGGCAGTACAACTTCTTTTTTTTTTTTTTTTTTGAGACAGAGCCTCAAGCTGTCCCCCTGGGTAGAGTGCCGTGGCATTACAGCTCACAGCAACCTCCAACTCCTGGGCTCAAGCGAGTCTCCTGCCTCCGCCTCCCAAGTAGCTGGGACCACAGGCGCCTGCCACAACACCCGGCTATTTTTTGGCTGCAGCCGTCATTGTTGTTTGGCGGGTCCGGGCTGGGGATTTGAACCCGCCACCTTAGGTGTACGTGGCTGGTGCCTTAGCCGGTTGAGCTATAGGCACCGAGCCAGCAGTACAACTTCTGATGTGAAGAACGCAATGTCACATCTTACCAAGACTATCTTCAGCTCCACTCCCTCTCCCTCTCATCTCCACTCTCACACAGGAGAGGAACCACTCTGCAGAGTTGCTATGAATTTCTCATGTCCCACATGCTTCTTATCCTATTTAATCTTAAGGGCAACACAGAGAAGTGACACTTCTTCAACACACACCATACCCATGAAGAAAGAAACCATAGCTCTTCTGTGTAGTCTTGTGAAAAACATTTCAAGGCGGATCTTCGTGTTTTTTTTTTTTTTTTAAATCCTTATTTCTAAAAGGTAAAACACTGGGTGAATATAAATCCCTACACACCATGGGTGGAGGGCATCTGAGAGCGCCTGTCCCTGCATGATCAGTGGAGAACAAACAACCTACTCTGAAAAAGCTAAGATACGGGAACTCAGTCATTTACGAGGACACAGATCTGACTTCTTCACAGAAATGAACCCCTCCTGGGGAATTTCAGTTTACTGTTTCTGGAGGCCATTTTTGGCAAGTTGCATTGTCACAGCCACAAATAAGACTCAACTCCAACTCCAACTCAACTCAACTCCAGTAAGTTATGATGTAACTTACTCTTTAATCTCAGATTAAATATTGAACATTTGATACCGAATAAAGCTTTTTCTTTTTTTTAGTGTTAGAGTCTTACTTTATCGCCCTTGGTAGAGTGCCATGGCGTCACAGCTCACAGCAACCTCCAGCTCTTGGGCTTAGACGATTCTCTTGCCTTAGCCTCCTGAGTGGCTGGGACTACAGGCGCACGCCACAACGCCCAGCTATTTTTTGTTGCGGTTTTAGCCGGGGCCAGGTTCAAACTGGCCACCCTTGGTATATGGGGCCGGTGCCCTCCTCACTGAGCCACAGGAATAAAGCTTTTAACATCCTATGGCATGACATTGCTTTAGTTAATGGTCACAGCTACCATTTTATGGAGCAATTGTCAACACAGCCACATTTCAGACATTGTGCTGCATGTTGTTCATGCCCCGTTCCACTTAATTTTCACAACAACCCTGTAAGGCTGATATTATTATCCCTCTTTTACTGATGATAAAAGTATAAAGTGCACAAAAGTGAAGTTATTTCCTGGAAGTCCCGCAGCTCGTAAGGGGGGCCATACTTTCCATCAACAGTCCATAAGCCAAAGACATCTCAAGGCTCTAAAATAAGTTTTTAGGGGACTCAGTTGTTAAAGTAAAAATGTTCAGAATGCTACAAGAAAATCCAAAGATAAACTTAAAAACTTGTAGAAGTTAAAAAATAAAGCATTGCCTGTAGGCTAATATTAGAAACAGCATATTTATCATTATTATCACTACTTTTTTTAAGGAACGAAAACATTTTGAACAAGTTTTGGAAATTTCTCTAGAGTTTGCTAAGATTATGATCCTATGCTCACCAAGCTCCCACTAGGTGCTATGTAGTTACTCTTAGGTGCCAGGATAGAGAGATCAGTAAGAAACAGTTCTCACTCCCAAAGTATTCAATGATATTGGAGGGGATACGGGTACAGTGACAGACCACACACACAACATGGAGAGTACAACAGCGGAGGGAAGTGCAGGGTATCACACAAAAAGTGAGTAGCCCGTGGGTGGCTGGGAAGTTACTGGAGGAAGAACAGCAAAGAGTCAGCCAGCAGAAGGGGCCGGGCTGCTCATTCCAGGCAAAGAGCAAAGCCTGGACACGGCACAGAGGCAGGAAGGGTGTGGGAGGTGGTACACAGGTGGCTTGCGAGAAGGTCAGGGTTGCTAAAGCACAGGTGGAGGCAGGGAACAGACACAGTAAGATGGGAGAGGTGGGCAGGGTCCTGATCATGAAGAAATTTGAATCAGTGGAGGGTTATGAGCAGCATGTGACATGCTCAGAATGACTTGTTACCTAAGCCCTCAGGGGTGGTGTGATGCATGGACTTGGACCACACAGCCATAGGTTCAACTCCTCCTTTATCAGCTGTGTGAACTTGACAAGATATGAAACCTTTCTTCCTTTTTTTTTTTTTGAGACACAGTCTCACTCTGTTACCCTGGTTAGAGTGCTGTGTTGTCATAACTCACAACAACCTCAGACTCCTGGGTTCAAGTGATTCTCCTGCCACAGCCTCCCAAGTAGCTGGGAATACAGGTGTCCACCACCACACCTGGCTATTTTTAGTAGAGCCAGGGTTTTGCTCTTGCTCAGGTTGATCTGGAACTCTTTTTTTTTTTAATTGAATGGTAACTATGTACATTAATGCAGATCTTGAACTCTTGAGCTCAAGTAATCAATATACCCACTTCAGTCTCCCAGAGTGCTAGGATTATAAGCATGAGCCATGCAACTGCCTTCTTCCTCTTCTTTTTATTTATTTATTTATTTTTAATTTTTTTTTTTAGAGACAGAGTCTCACTTTATTGCTCTTGGTAGAGTGCTGTGACATCATATAGCTCACAGCAACCTCCACCTCCTGGGCTTAGGTGATTCTCTTGCTTCAGCCTTCCAAGTAGCTGGGACTATAGGCGCCCGCCACAACGCCCGGCTATTCTTTTGTTGCAATTTGGCCAGGGCTGGGTTCGAACCTGCCACCCTTGGTATATGGGGCTGGCGCCCTACCCACTGAGCCACAGGCGCCGCCCTTCCTCTTCTTTTTAATTAACAAATAGAAAACACATATTCACGGTATGCCACGTGATGCTCTGACATATGTATAGATTGTGGAATAAGTAAATCAAACTAACATATGCATTACTTCACATATTTATTTGTGGTGAGAACAAAGACATGAGTCTTGTAAAGTGGGAAGTAAATGAGATAATGAATGCTGGAACTGGAACTTATGAAATGTTCAAGAAACAGTGGCTCTAATTATTATCATTACTATTATAAGCCTAGAAGTTTAGAAAGATCCACATGAGAGTCCAGATGAGACACACTGAGATCCTGAATACAGATGAAAAAAAACAAGATATGAGAAATGTTTAGGAAATAGAACTGACGAAACTTGATGACTGCCTGGCTACAGGGATGTGGCTCAGGGCACCATCCACGAGCTCCGGGTCTAGGATGGGTGACTGAATGGCTGGTGGCATCCCCGACCAAGAGAATACGGAGGCAGCACAAGTTCAGCGAGCTGGGTCCTACTGAGGAGGTCCTATGTGCATCTGCAGTGAATGTCCAGGAGTTCAATGGAGGAGTTAGAGACTGGGGTATAGGTACAGCCTGGAATTAGAAAAGTGGGTGTCGTGTGTATCTCCTGCCAGGAGGAGGGAAGAGATCACCCACAGGTGTGTTTAGTCAGAAGAGCTAAGACAGAACCCTGGGAACACCCATCGTAAAAGAGCCAGGGAGATAAAGAGAAGTACCCAAAGAAGAAAAGAACCAAAGAGGATAAGAAAAACCAGGGGGCTCAGTACAGTGAAAGCCTAAGGAGCGGGCCCTCAAGGAAGGAGTCCTCAGAGGTGCCCAGTGTACCTAAGCAAGCCAGTCACTTCTAACTGTGCCCCCGGAATTTAGCAGAAACTATTGCTGATTTGAGAGCAGCAGGCAATTTCTACAGTACAAGGGAGACAGAAGCCCAACTGCTGGGTTAAGGGACAAAAGGGAGTGAGGAAGTAGAAAGAGGCTACCACAAATCTGGTAAAAGGGATGGAGAGGAATTATGGAGCAGTAAGAGGGAAATGCAGGGTCAAAGGTTAGGTTAAAAAGTATTTTTAAGAGGATGGGCACGGTGGCTCATGCCTATAATTTTAGCACTTTGGGAGGCCCAGGTGGAAGGATGGCTTGAGGCCAGGAGTTCAAGACCAGCCTCAGCAACAAAGACAGACTGCATCTCTATACAATTTTTTTTTTAATTAGCCGGGCATGGTGGTGGGTGCCCGTAGTCCCAGTAAGAGGAGATTGCTCGAGCCCAGGAAGTTGCAGTGAGCGATGATGGTGGCACTGCCCTGCAGCTTGAGTGACAGAATGGGATCCTATCTCAAAGGTCACCCTAAGCATTTTGTGAGCTGAGAAGGAAAAGGTAGACAGCAAAGAGTGATGATGCAGGAGAGAGAATCACTGACAGAACAAAGTCCTTGGGGAAATAAATTTTAAAGCATCTACGGTGTGTCAGGCACCATGCTAAGCCCTGGGGATAAATAAAACAGAGTCTGCCCTCAAGAAGCTCACAGTCCGATGGGAGAAACGCCTGCTAACAAACCCTGCGAGCAGTGTGTGACATGGAGTCTAGTCCTTGAGGTGCGGTCTGCCAGAAGAGCTCACAGGGAGGAGCCAGGTGACTGTGGGTTCCCTGAACCGCAGCCTGGGCCTGCTCCCCTCTCTATTCCACTTCCAAACACAATGTCTGCATCCAGGCATGCTAGGCAGTCGGTAATTTTTTTAGTGCGAATGAATAAATATACGTGTCAGAGGCTTTATTTCCTAGGGTAGAAAGTTTACAAGGTGGTATCAGAGTACTGATATATGAGATATTAATTAAAATAATAGTACCATTCTATACTTTCCCCAAATACATATGTGGAAAGGTAATCCCAATGCAATAGTATTAAGTGCTGGGGTCTTTTGGATTAGGTCATGAATGAGATTAATGCCTGTAACAAAGACAGAGGCCTGGGGGAGTGTGTTTGTCCCTTCCCTCATTTGAGAACACAGCAAGAAGGTGCCAGCCATGAGCAACAGACCTTCACCAGACACCAAATCTTGATCTTGGAATTTCCAGCCTCCAGAACTGTGAGAAATAAACATTTGCTGCTTTCCTTATAAGCTGTTCAGTCTATGGTATTCTGTTATGGCAGTCTAAACTAAGTCTAGACTAAGACACTTAAAAATGTGCATTGAACAGCTTTACAGAGAAGTAGCAGGTGGTTAGGAATGGGGGAAAATAAGGCACAGGCTCAACCATGTGGAGAAAGTCTGAGTGGTTCCAGAACTCTCTGGCCAAAGGTATCCCTGAAACTGATAGCTTATGCTTAAAATTTATTAATTCTCTCTTCGCTACAAAAATAAACTAGAAATATGCATATAGAAATTGGCAAACCATTTCCAGGGTCCCTTGACCCCAAGTAAGAAGTGGGAGAATGGCAGAGATGCAAGCCACTCCTTATAATGAAGATGTTTTGTCTTCCTTAAAAATGACAGAACCAGGCTGGGAGTGGTGGCTCATACCTGTAATCCTAGCACTCTGGGAGGCGGAGGCAGGAGGACCCACCCAAGCAAAAGTGAGACCCCCATTTCTACTAAAAATAGAAAAACTAGCTGGGTCTTGTGGCGGGTGTCTCTAGCCCCAGCCTTGAGAGGCTGAGGCAGGAGGATCACTTGATCCCAGTAGTCTGAGGTTGCTGTGAGCTATGATGAGCCACGGAACTCTACCCAGGTGACAGAGTTGACACTCTGTCTCAAAAAAAAAAAATGAAATTAAATAAATAAAAATAACAGAACCTGATATCCCAGTAGCCTCAGCAAGATCCACAATGGATGGGTAGTTGCGTCTCCACCTATGTGTCCTTCTGAAATGTAGGTGTGTCTCCTCATCTTTGAATTCCCTGGTACCAAGCCCAGGACCCTGAATACAGTAAGCACCCACTTCCATTGTGGATTAAATTGATCAGGGTCTTAGCGGTTTAGATTTATAGTTCTCAAGGCTTCATCCCTTCAGTGCTTCTGACTAGCAAGTACTTCAAATCCTGTCTTGGAGAGACAAACCGGAAACACACTGCGACCACTAAGAGTTGGCTCTCTGGGGTCTGTCAACTTCCTAAAATTGATTTCTACTTATTTTATTAGAGGGGCCTATCCTCTAAATTAGAAGCTATGGTTCTGTTCCAGAGTAAAATTCAATGATTCTTCCTCCCCCACAAGAAGAAAAAGAAAACACATCGGATCTGCTTTCAGTAGAAATCTCTTACACAATATTCGTCTAACCTTTTATGCCTATTGTGCTTTTCCAGTCCTTACATACATGTAATATTTGCCTGGGAGGTCAATACATGCAGTCACCTCATTTTACAGATAAGGGGAGAGAATACACCATTAAGTGACCATGGAGAGGGCTCTCCAACACAGCCCAGCACCAGGCCTCCAGCCACATTTTCATGGAGGTGCTGGTGTCTCTATTACACACCAAGAAGGTGGGAGGCACCTCTTTTAAACTGACAGAACAAAATAGCTGGATAGTTAATAAAGAGCCCACAGATAACACCTAAATAGTACCTATGACTTCAGAAACCAAAAGCCATTCCAATTTGAGCAATTTTATATATAATGATTAAATGGTTTCATTTTTCAATATTCAATAAGCATCAAACTAAGTCTATCATCTATGACTTTAAAAAAACCCCAGAATCCACTGTACATAGAAGCAAAATCCACACTTACCTATAGCACAATGTAAAATCTAGAAGAAAAAAGAGGGAAAAAAGAAGAAAATTAATACAAATCAATAGTATTAAAGTTTTATTTCATGTAGGCTAGTCTTTCAGTAAGAACAGAGCAGTGTCTGCTGGCTCGGTAGTATTGAATTTGAAAAGCAACATTCCTTTAAATGTGGCTATAGGCTATTTAACAAAATGTAAATTCCTGCTCAGTTTTTTGTTTTCGTTTTTAGATTATGTACTTTGGAAGATTTAATCTTCACCCAGTGATTTATATGATTATCAAGGACCTCTTTTATAATACAGAAACTCATTAGAGCAGTAAGTGTCCAATGCCTCCCACACCCCATACTCTACAGAACTGTCACAGATTTTGGAACCCAGGGTTGGAAGAGACTTTGCTGGCTCTTCTTGCCTGGCAGGCCCTTCAGTGCAGACATTCATTCTACAAAGCTCCACACTCAGTCCCCCGCCTTGCTTCATTCAATGATCTCACTGCAGAGGTGTTCCCTGGTCCAGTCTCTAACCCAGTCTCTCTGAGCTCCAGGCCCATATTCCAAGCTGCCTTTGAACATCTCCATCTGGGGGTAGCAGCAGCAGCTCAAACCTAGCCAGCCTCAGTGGGAAGCACATCCTTCCCTCCTTCATAACCTGCTATGCTACTTGACAATCAACCTCTCACTCAGGATCAATATTCTTTCTTTCCCTTTACCCTCAAGTCCAAAAGGTTTCCAAATCCCACTGAAGCTTCTGGAATCTGCCTTCCCCATTTCCATTTCCATTTCCAGCGCCTTGAGGTGCTGCCATCTCTATTATACCTAACTAGCCACCCAGCTGGCCAATTCAATTTTATTTATATATTTATTTATTTAGAGTCTCACTCTGTTGCCCCAGACTGGAATGCTGTGGCATCAGTCTAGCTCACAGCAATCTCAGATTCCTGGGCTTAAGTGATCCTCTTGCCTCAGCCTCTCAAGTAGGTGGGTCTATAGGTGCATACCACAATGACCAGCTAATTTTTCTACTTTTAGTAGAGACAGGGTCTCACTCCTGCTCAGGCTGGTCTTGAACTCTTAACCTCAAGGGATCCTCCCACCTCAGCCACCCAGAGTGTTAGGATTACAGGCGTGAGCACTGTCCTGGCCAGTTGGCCAATTCTAAATCCCCTTCCAACTCATCCTTTACATAGCATTGTTTTGATGGAGGAGGTAATACTTTGAAGCCATCTGCAAGATTGTTTGGTCATTCGATGATAACATCTAACAGCTAATACAGGGCAGTTTAGAATGTTTAGCAGTCACTGTATGGTTTGAACTAAAAACCACCCTGTAGATAGGCAGGACAGACATTTATTACACTTGCAGGTGAGAAGAGCAAGACTCAGAGAAGCTGCATGACTTCCCAAGGTAGTAAATGATGGGGTGGATTAAAAGAAAACTGTGCTGCACAAATTTTTTGGTAACTGATAAGAGAATAAAAGAGTTACCATACTGCAAATCTTATGATGTTCTTCAAAAGAAAACACTGCTAAGAACTTCAAATGCATGAATCAATAAGCTAAACCTCCTGCTGCAAAGCTGAGGAAAACTAAAAGATGCATCTAAAATGAGGAATGAGGGCGGTGCCTGTGGCTCAGTGAGTAGGGTGCGGCCCCATATACCGAGGGTGGCGGGTTCAAACCCAGCCCTGGCCAAATTGCAACAAAAAATAGCCGGGCGCTATTGGGGGCGCCTGTAGTCCCAGCTCCTCAGGAGGCTGAGGCAAGAGAATCGCCTAAGCCCAAGAGCTGGAGGTTGCTGTGAGCTGTGACACCATGGCACTCTACCCAGGGTAACAAAGTAAGACTCTGTCTCTAAAAAAAAAAAAGTAAGGAAT
Source organism: Otolemur garnettii (assembly GCF_000181295.1). Taxonomy (NCBI): domain Eukaryota; kingdom Metazoa; phylum Chordata; class Mammalia; order Primates; family Galagidae; genus Otolemur; species Otolemur garnettii. The sequence goes on along the minus strand of NW_003852484.1, from coordinate 2,208,122 downwards.
GAAAGACAGGAATGAAGAGCATCATCCCCCGACACCAGAAGACAAATGACAGCACCTGGACAGAAAACCTATTCTATTCACATATGCGGGAAGACATCTGGGCTTGGTATTAACACGGCACTGCAGGAAAGGACACCCAGCAGGCAAAGGCTAGCGGCATGTTTTCTCTGTGCCACAAACAGAAGGTCTCAGTCTTTATCAGACACATCCTCCTCCTCTAATCACACATGTTTTATGATGCTTCCTTTACCATCAGAAATGGACTACAGAGGTGATATGACCCACCTACACAGAACTTTCAGAAGCAAATAAATAAAAATTAATTTATTTTAAAATACATATTTTAAAAAATTAATTATTAAAATTAATAACAGTATGTAAATGTTTGGGGACATAATGAAATAATGAAGCAGTCAGATGTGTATACCAACGTTTATGGAAGTTTGGATTTAAAAACAAGACTGTCAGAAACAACTCTGGAAAAGTATAGGAAAATAAAAGAGCAGAGACATAGACTAACACCATAAAAAATATAATAATATTAAGATAAGTAATAATGGGAATGAAAAAGCAACCTTACTGAAGTTGGAATAATATGCCAAGGTAATTAACAGTCAAAGCAGAGAAACTGGACAAATATAAGATGATCTCAAATCAGCTAGGTCTTACTTATTTATGAAGTGTTGTATCAAAATAATCTCCTCGATTATATCGTGGGAAGTGGTAGGAAGAAAGTGTCACAGAAAATCTATCCTTTGGTCTTGAAATGCTGTTGAGACAAATAGTCAATGTCTAGTCGGTAAAAAGGCTTTAGAGACTTTATTCTTTAAATGATACAACAAGGATAGAAGATGAACTAGACAAAAAAAAAATAAAAACAGTAATGCAAGAGATGATAAAGCATTGTGGGATACTTTAAAATAAAATGAAAACAATTGCTATAGGCTCAGTGCCTGTGGCTCAAGTGGCTAAGGCTCCAGCCACATACACCT
>NW_003852484.1:2193658-2206991 GCF_000181295.1 Otolemur garnettii | reverse complement strand
GCTGTGAGCTGTGAGGCCACGGCACTCTACCCAGGGGGACAGCTTGAGGCTCTGTCTCAAAAAAAAAAAAATTGCTATACCAAAATGAAATTTCCATTTCACAACTTAGATTTGTTAGCATTACACATATACACACAGGCAGTAACACGAAATATTAATCTATGTTAAAGAAATTCAGAAAGATCCCTGCATTTCGCATATCTCTTTAACAATTAAAGTCTCAATAGGCATCTCGAATCTCCGTTTACAAATTTTCGATCACTTTCATTGCTTTGGTAATTACAACACCACTGCACTGAAATTCCTGTCAACTAAATATGCAAGTTGGAAATGCTAAAATATTTACAGAACAGAATGTGAAGAGTGAATAAATTAATTATTCTGAGAAAATATCTTTATTTCCCTTAGGCCTCCCTCTTGATAACAATAATGGTAGTTGTGGGGCAGAATTCTAAAGATGATCCCTCAAGATTACTGTTCATTGGTTATTCAATCCAATTAATCTAGGTACTGCATATAGGGATTCTGCATATGTAATTAAAATCTGAGCTCAACTGATTTTAAAGTACAGATATTATGTGGGTGGACACGATGCAACCAGGAGAGCCCTTTAAAGGCCGTTTTCTCTGGGTGGTAGCAGAAGGGGGAGTCAGAGTGTTCAAAGAACTAGAAGAATGTGGCACCTTTACTGGCTTTGAGGCTGAAGGAGGCCATGTGCGAGGAATAGAAAGTAGCCTCAGGAGCTGGGAGTGACCTCCATCTGACCGCTAGCAAGGAAATACGGACCTCAGACCTACCTGCACAAGAATCCTGCCAATAACCTGAAAGACCTTGAAGTGGATTCTTTCCCCAGAACCTCTAGATCAGTAATTTTCAACTGGTGTGCCATGAGAGGATCTTAGGTGTGCCACAAAAATTTTTAAAGATCATTAATTAAATTATTTTTTGAAAGGAGTTCAAAGCACAGTATAACTATATTCTTTTTTTTACTCTTTTTTTTTGATCAACATAATTTAAGTGTGCCACGAAAATTTAACTATAGGTTCAAGTGTGCCATGAGATAAAAAGGTTGAAAAACACTGCTCTAGATAAGAACGAGTCTGCCTGACTGACACCTGATTTCAATCTTGCGCGACCTGGAACAGAGAACCCAGTCAAGGCCAGATTCTGACTTAGAGAACTATGAGCTAATCAATGAGCGTTTCTTTGAGTTGCTGTTTGTGGTACTTTGTTTTGCCACAACAGAAAATGAAGACAATACCCTTCTTCTAACTTGAGCTTTTTGCTTAATTCCGCATGTGGATTTTTCACTATTAGTTTGTTCTACAAAACCATCCATTTATGTTTGTAGCAGGGTTAGCCTGGGGGAAGATATGGGGGAGGACGCAGAACAAATCTTCATTGAGTTGGACTGTGTTGCACATTGTTGGGCTCGGAGCCAGTAGCAACCCCAGTCACTCTGATTGAAACACACTCACAATTTCCCAAAATGCACTGGAAGGAGGTGGCACTGCTTGCTTTATTGAGATCCACTAAAAATCATTGGATTAGAACAAGCACATCTTGTCAGAAAAAACAGAACCTGCCATATTCAAAAGCTCCCTTGAAAATGTCGCATGTAAACTCCTCTGTCCTCCTGAGCTCCTTCCATTTCCAACTGGCAATAAACTGATTTGAGTTTTAAAATTTAACCTCAATGACAAATGCCATTCTGCCTAATAGGTTACTTGGAAATGTCATTTTTGAAAAAACTTCTGAGATTTGAACTAGGAAAGTTATTTTTAAAAGTGACCAACAGGGCAGCGCCTGTGGCTCAAAGGAGTAGGGCGCTGGCCCCATATACTGGAGGTGGCAGTTTCAAACCTGGCCCCAGCTCCCCCCCCAAAAAAAGTGACCAACAAATCTATTCAATCAAATTTTTAATCTAAGATAAAACAATGGCAAAGCCCCAGAAAGTTTAAAAGTCTCAGGAGCAACAGGAACCCAAGCATCTCTTGGGAGACTTCAGTTGATGGATTTAATGGATTTCAGCTGTGGTGATTCCACACCTGTCTTTCAATTCCAAATTCCAAATCCTTGGCCAGGCATGATAGCTCATGCCAATAATCCTACCAGTCTGGGAGGCTAGGGCAGGTGAATCACCTGAGCTCAGGTGTTCAGAGACCAACCTGAGCACAAGTGAGACCCTGGCTCTACTAAAATAGAAAACCTTGTGGTGAGGTCGAGTAGTCCCAGCTACTCAGGAGGCTGAGGCAAGAGGGTCTCTAGAGCCCAGGAGTTTGAGCTGTGAGCTATGACACCATGGCACTCTATCCAGGGCAACAGAGTGAGACTTTGCCTAAAAAAAAAAAAAATCCAAATTCTTGGGAGAAAAGGAAATAATCTGAGCAACCCAGTTTAGGCCAGGTATACACCTCTAGATCAGCTGGGCACGGCCTACGAGGCAAAGTCAGGGGGCAGAGATGTCGAGCTGCGATAGGTCCAGCCTTGAGAACTGAGAAAACTTCCAGAGAGGATAAAATCACTGAGTGGGCAGCTCCATAAAACAGGCCCACTACACTCATTCTACTGTGCCAGGTCTATAACTAATTCAAGTTATATTTACTAGTTTTGATTAGTTTTTAGATATTATCATACAATATGCTTATATGATTCCATTTTTGCTTACAACTTACCTGTACAATAACATGCAGTTTTGAAGGACAGACATCAAAATGTTAACAGAGGTTATCTTTAGGGAGTGAGCTTATGGCCGATAGCATTTTCTCCTTTATCTAGGGTTTTTCCACAATGAATATGCAGTATTTATTAGGGGGAGACACCTTTCCCCTGTCCTCTGCTTTCTATGAGAAGGGATTTCTATCAAATGTTGCTGGTCTCTCTCCATCCTTTAGTCACTTTACTTCAGAAAGGAAGGATGACTCATCTGAGCAGCAAATCTGAGGATAAATGGGGCATGCTCAATTTGGCTCCACCCTAGGTTCCATAAAGAACCTGAAGTTCTCATGGTTTCTTCCATGCCATCCTGGCTGCTGCCGCTGCCTGTGACAGGGTGGGTGGTGCGTCTAATTCTGGAATTCAGTTAGCAAACCCATTTGACTCCACACTAAAGCATGTCCTTCAGCTTAGCCTGTATCACTAATAATGGTGATTTTTAGGACCCTTATGTAACTCTTCTGAGTACTCGATGTTCAGAACATCAGCAAAAAAAAGAGGGCTACCACTGAAAACAAACATATTTTCAAAAATCCTTTATAGCCCCTTTAAAGAAGGAAATAGGAAAATTTCCTCAATTACCCCCTTATTTTTTCTGTCACTTAATTCACCTTTCTTGCTATATCCAGCTCTGTAATTTACCTACTCATTTTTTGCTAACATTTATATTCTGATGTGAAATGTGGAAGTCTCACAGGACCTAGAACTGGGAGCCTTCAGGTCATCTGCTTCCCTGTATTTCCTGCACACGCTGAATCCAGGCCCAGAAAAGTGAAGACCTGGATCATGGGGCCAATTAATGGCAAAATCAAGTCTCACTACCCAAACTTCTTAGACACCTTTTAAGTACAATTCTATTTTTATTTACTTATTTTTTATTTATTTATTTATTTCTTGTGACAGAGTTTCACTTTGTCACCTTCGGTAGAGTGCTGTAGTAGCACAGCTCACAGCAACCTCAAACTCTTGGGCTTTAACAATTCTCCTGTTTCAGCCTCCCAAGTAGTGGGGACTATAGCAGCCTGCCACAAGGCCCAGCTATTTTTGTTGTTGTTTTTGTCATGTTGTTTAGTAGGCCCGGGCCGGGTTTGAACCCACCAGCCCCAGTGTATGTGGCCAGCGCCCTAACCACTGAGCTATGAGCACAAAGCCTATAATTCTCTTTTTGCTTTTATATTTCTGCCAGCTTTTCTATGTGTTTTGTTTCTCTGTTCAGATAATCACACCCTTAGCAACTGATTCCACCAATGTGTGTCTCCATGTTCCTGCTATAAGACAAACTGTGGCTTGGAGCCCTTCTCTTTGGCTTCTGCTATGACATGAACTTTATCTTTTGCTGTGACTAGGCAGTCCTGCTTTCCTTGATGTTTGGTTAGTAGGTTGATTTGTCCCTTAGTAAACTTAATTCAGTCTCCTTTGGCAATAGAATGTTAGTTGTTGTTTTTTTTTTAACCAGCAATCACCATTACAACGTTTCATTTCGCTAAATTTAACTCGCCCATTTTCATAAACATTGAAACTATTATCCTATAGGTTTATTGTTATTGATTCTGCTGTTCCCTTTTTCTAATTTAATAGGAGTTATACAGCAGGTGTAAAACACTTTCTCTTTAACTCAAAAGATTAATTAAGCTACCTATTCCTTTTTCACAAAACATTTTAATCTTTTTTTGTTTTGTTTTGAGAGTCTCACTATGTCACCCTTTGTAGAGTACTGTAGCATCACAGCTCACAGCAACCTCCAACTCTTGGGCTTAAGTGATTCTCTTGCCTCAGCCCCCAACTAGCTGAGACTACAAGCACCCGCCACAATGCCCAGCTATTTTTTTGTTGAGGTTGTCATTGTTGTTTTGCAGGCCTGGGCTGGGTTTGTACTGCCAGCCGCAGTGTATGTGGCCAGCACCCTGGCCACTGAGCTACGGGCTCCGGCTCCAAGCCAAAACATTTTAATCTTATCTTCCTCATTCATCTCTTTGTTTTGTTTTTTTTTTTCAGAACTACTTCAGACAGGAACACCTTTTGTTTTCTATTATATTTGATTACATGTTTTATTACTTTTTACTCTGAGTTTCAAGCAAGTGATATATAAATGCATACTAGAGTATACAGAGAAAATAAAAGTAAAAATCTTTTTTTTTGTTTCCTTTTTTTTTTAATCGAATAGTAACTGTGTACATTAATGCACTTCTGGGGTACAGTGTGGTGTTTTCACACACAATCTGAAACACTTCCATGAAACTGGTTAACATAGCCTTCATGTCATTTTCTTAGTTATTGTGTTAAAACGTTCATATTCTACTTATAGAAAGATTCATTTGTACCCTTGTAAGATAAACCACAGAAGTGAACCCTTGAATCCCCCTCCCTGCACCCGAAAATCTCCTTTTATTCTCCCCACAGAGGTAAACACTGGTAAGGTTGGTATGTACCCTTCCAAGCCTTTTCCTAAATCCACAAATGTTGGTTTTTTCCATTGACTTTCCTAACCTGAAAATATCAACATACAGTATCGCTCTCACTGTTCTCAATTTATGAATTAATAAGTTTATATACTCTGAAAGATCACAGAATTTACAGTGTTACGTGTCTTCCATTGCTTAACCTCCCTCCCACTTCATTCTCTCCTGGTGAAATGCAAAGTATTTTAGGAGATTCCATGTGGGCATGTTGCAATCTGCACCATAGCCAAAGGCTTATGCTAGTGCGGTCACCACTAGCCATAGGTGCCTATTTAAATTTAAATAAACAGCCTGGGCAATAGAAGAACATTTTTCTAAAAATAAATAAATAAAGATACATTTAAATAAAAAAGTAAATTGAAAATTCAGTTCTCAGATCCACTAGCCACATTTCAAAGGCTTGCCATGTGGTTAGAGGGCACTATTTTGGACAACACAGAAGCACATGCCAACATTATCACTGCAGAAAGTTCTACTGGACAGTGCTAGCCTGAAATTGGTTAATTTTATTTATTTATATAATAGCTAAATGCCCTTTGATAAGGTTCTTTCAAAGTTCCATTACTTTCTGTAGTTCTCAAAATGCCTCCATCTCTCAGAAATTGTATGATCTGTTACCCAGAAACCTTATGTTTTCTCCTACCTTCACTTGGATGTTTTCTTCTTTTTGTGTGTGTCTGAGGCAGAGTCTCACTTTGTCACCCTTGGTAGGGGGCCGTGGCATCACAGCTCACATTAACCTCAGACCCCTGGGGTTGCCTCAGCCTCCAGAGTAGCTGGGACTACAGGTGCTCACCACAATGCCTGGCTATTTTTTTAGAGACAGGGTCTTACTCTAGCTCAGGCTGGTCTCAAACTCCTGAGCTCAGGCGATCCACCCACCTCGGCCTTCCAGAGTGTTGCAATTACAGGAGTGAGCCACCGTGCCTGGACTGGAATTTTTCTTCTTCAAAGCCTAAGATCCCAAGTTGTTTTTTACTCTTAGCGTTTTAAAAATCTCTTTCCTGCCAGAAACTATTTGTATTGAACTTTTAAAGCTTAACAAATAGATGCTCAGAAAGAGAGGGAGTATTTTTCTTGCGGCAGTCCATATACTCTCAACAACCGCACTGAGATGGCCTTTCAGTTCAGAACAGTTTTCGATTGTTTTTCTCACTGCTTATTTATGGGTTATACATTCTAACCTCTTCTACTTCTTCTGGTAGCCTTTCTTTTTGAAAGCTTGAATACTCTCAATCGGTTTCTAGATATACTGGTTCTATCACATTACTATAGGTTTGTTGGGCTTCACTACTTACATACATATTTTGCTTTTCTGATAATTATCTTGTTAGATAATTATGCACCCATCATCTAGTTCACCAACACTTAGTATACCTCATGAGTCTGGCACTATATATTTTATAACATTCTCTTCACATGTCAGATGGTAAACTCTAAAAATTTTCCAATGGCTTCTGTTCTGTAATCTATTTTATCTGATACTTATGATTGGAAGGTCTTGCCTTTCTTGAATTTTCAGTACCACCTATTTTTGCACTGCCTCCATGATTGTCCTGTACCAACACCTTTGTTATTTTTAGTTGTATTTTTTTGTTGTTGTTTTTTAACTTCAGCACATTCCTTTCTACAGATATCAGCACTCACACCTCTTTGAACACCATTAAATTTGCTTCTATTTGCTTGAGTCCTCAAGAAGTGAGGCCTGTGTGGGTGGGTTCCTGTTTCCTACAGGCTCCCTCCTTCTATCTAATGTTGTGACACATTAATTATACCCAAGTTAGATTTTCCCTCAGGTTTTCACATTGTTTTCGAAGCCGGTTTTTCTGGGATTTGTTGTCATTCCTATTTGTGTTAGCTATCTCCACTATGACTTGCTCTGCTGGCTTCTCAGAGTCTCTTTCGGAGGTCTATTTTCTCGAAATGAGTCTGCAGAATAAAAGTAGTCTAATGTGCATGTACCTCGCATTCTAAACCTTCTTTTTTAAGGTTATTATTATTGAGAAATGGGCATGTTTCCAAAGGAGGAAAAACATTACAGATGATGGTTCTCTCTAGACCAATTCACAAAAGCATACTTACCTATATAGGGTACCTGAAGCATAATATTTCCATGGGGGGAAAAATCATCCAATATTTGAGCCATAAAGATAGAAACACTGATAAGGAGACAAGATGGGATCCGTCTTCTTTTTAAGGAGACTGCAAGTTCTTAAGATTTTGCCACTATGTATCTTTTAAAGAAATATCCCAAAGCAGGTTCCTACTTCACTAAAGGATCTGAGGTGAGGCCTGAAGAGTCAGACCTGACTGTAGAGGTGGGGCTGACAAAGTGGCAGGGGGGTTAGAAGTCATAACAAAAGCCGTCTGTCCCCCCTCACCACTTCTCCAGAACCGGTTCTGCCATTTCAGGACTGGCCCTTGATCAGCTCTAGGAAAAGATAAGAAATGAGACAGGGTTGTTCACTCTTTTTTTGTAGATGGAGAAAGGGGCTCTAGGCAGCAGAAGGATGTGGAAGAGAATGGAAGGAAGCAGTTCCTGCACTCCATTAGGTTTTCCAAGATGGGCAGTGGTAGGACATAGTCAGTGAAGTCCTTCTGCTGAAGATATCCGTATCAGTCTCAACAGCTCCTGTCTTCCTAAGGGGGCAGAGCAAGATAGCTGGATAGAAACCTCCAGCAATAGCCCCTCCACACAACCACCAAATCCAACAATGTCCACACATAGAGCACCTTCAGAAGAACCAACATCAGATAAGCGATCCTACTACCTGATCTTAACATTACTTCAAGGAAGAGGCACTCAGGAGGGCAGAAAAGATAAGTCATGTGTTGCCTACACCTTTCCTTCCTCAGGCCCCAGCAGTGCTGTGCCAGCCAGCCAAGTGGAGAGAGAATCTTATGTATCTGGGAGAGGGAGAGGGAGGTGATCGTTGGGCTTTGAATTGAAACTCAGAGCTGCCTTGGCACAGGAGAATACAGCACCTGGTAGAAATCTTCAGGTGTCCATGAAGGTTGCATTTTGACCAGCCCAGCCAAAGGGAAATCTCCCACCCCAAAGCCCCTTTACCACTGGCAAAGAGCGACCTGGGGCCTGGACTAAATTCGTAAGGCAGTTGGACCACAAGAGTTGCAGTCTGGGCAATTCCTGTGTTTTACTGACTCAGAGCCAATGGACTTGGGTCTGTGGCTCAGGAAGGCTGTTCTTGGACAGGCTATTTGGCTTAGGAAGAGTCTTTCCCCATTTGGGGAAAGGAAAGGAAGCACTCAGAGGACTTTGTTTGCAACTCGGGTACCAGCTCAGCCACAGTAAGATAAAGTACCAAGCAGACTCCTGTAGACCTGAGTCTAGGCCTTCGGTCCTAGATGGCATTTCTGGACCCATTCTGGGCGAGAAGGAAACATGCTACCCTGAAGAGAAGGACCCAATACTGGCAGGATTTACCACCTGCTGACTAAAAAGCCCTTGGGCTTTGACTAAACATCACAAGTAGCCAGGCAACAGTCACCATGGGCTTTGGGTGAGTGAGACTGGACTGGCTTCAGGTGTGATCTGGCACTGGTGGCCATGACAGGGTGTCCACATCACTCCTTCCCCAACTCCAGCAGATCAGTATAGAGAGTAAGGGAAGAAAGTGAGAGGCTTAGCTTAGTAATTCAGGGAATTCTCTTGTATCTTATCCAAGACCACCAAAATGGTACCACCAAGAATCTGCAAGAGCCACAGCATAACTGGGCTTGTGGCCCTCTCAGCGCTGATACAGCTGCAGTGACTAGAAACTTAGACCACAATACTCAATTCCCTTTGAGGATCTGGAAAGTGTTCTCAAGAAGGATGGGTTCCAACAAGCCCAGACTGTGAAGATGAAAATAAATATCTAACTCAACGCCCGGACATGGATGATCATCAGCAAGCATCAAGAAGATCAAGGAAAATATGACCTCCCCAAATGAACTAAATTAAGGTACCAGTGACCTATCCTTGAGTGATAGAGATAGGTGACCTTTCAAACAAAGAATTCAAACTCCCTATCCTAAAGAAGCTCGATAAACTTCAGGACAACACAGAGAAGGAATTCAGACACCTCTCAGAGAAATTTAATAAAGAGATTAATATAATAAAAAAAAAGGCAGAAACTCTAGAACTTAAAAATTCAATTGACAAACTAAGAAATGCATCAGTTTCTCAACAGCAGAACTGACCAAGCAGAAGAAAGAATTAGTGAGCTTGAAGACAAACTGTTGGAAAAATATGCAGTCAGAAGAGAAAAAATAAGAATGAAGCATGCCTAAAAGATCTAGAAAATAGCCTCAAAAGAGAAAATCTAAGAGTTACCGGCCTTAAAGAGGAGGTGGAAAGAGAAGATTGGGGTAGAAAGTTTATTCAAATAGTATCTTTGCAGAGCAATCCTTAACCTATTTGAATCCTCATTGTCAATCACAGAGGCATATTCAATCATAAGTATATGAAAGTGTCTTTGCTATAATTACCATCTTATGTTAAATGAGGATATTTAGAATTCCAAACTCTTTCAGAAATAATTTGAAACTGCCAAAAGTGCTTCAATCTACTAATTTTTATTCTTTGATTTTACTCAACAAAGCTGGAATGATAAGAGTCTGCTGCCTTATCAAAGAATATCATGGAGACCTAAAAAAGAATGAAGTAAAAAGAAATGATCTGTCACAGCCCACCGCTGCCACTGTTTGTCAGGGCCTGGGAATGGTTGGTCTCCGGCCCTGGCTTATCTAGCTGTGTTCCGGAAGTGGACTGCTATGCTATTTTGCTCAGGAACAATTGCTCTTAGGTGAGGGCTATTCACTTTAGTAGAAAGGAGATAGAGTGATACGTCTTTGAGGGAGTAAAGCAGTCTTCTTAGAAAGACAGATCTTAGCAATAGAAGTCTTTCATAGAGCTTAGTAATCCTCAGCAGAGAGACGCCATGCTGGGGTTCTGCAGGTAGAAGAGACTAAGTCAGAGTGAGTAGGTCTGTGATCGAATGTGCACACTCCCAACTGCCTTCTCCTCCAGCCTAATAGAAGGCTGATCTCATGCCTCTCAAAACTACAGGTGTAGAGACTGCCAATTCACTAATGCTCTCATCTCAGGAGCTCGCTCATGCTTGTTAGGAGAGCTAAATCCCTCTGCATGCCTTTTTCACCAAGGTGTTCCATTACCAGCTATACAGGTGTTACCTATAATTCTTACTCTTCCTAGCCATAGGCTATACGGGCTGCTACAATGATCATTACATAGCTCATTATAGATGAGCATTTTAAAAAAATTATTTGAATTATGAGATATAATTCACATACTAAGAAATTACCACTTTTCAAGTATACAATTCAGTGGTTTTTAGTATGTTCACAAGGTTGTGCAGCCATCCCCATTATCCAAGAACAACTGGAATATCATGCTCATGAACTGGCAGAATCAACATTGCTAAAATGTCTGTACTACCCAAAGTGATCTAGAGAATCAACACAGTCCCCATTAAAATACCAACATCATTTTGTGCAGCTCTAGAAAAACTTCTATGCTTCATATAGAACCAGAAAATACACTGTATAGCCAAAGTTACCTTAAGCAACAAGAACAAATTGGGAGACATCAACTTACCAGACTTCAAGCTATAGCATGGTACTGGTGCAAGAACAGAAACATAAACCAATGGATCAGAACAGAAAACCCAATACGAACCCTCTTCATATTGCCATCTGGTTTTTAGCAAAGCAGAGAAAAACATAACACTGGGAGAAAGAATCCCTATTCAATAAATGGGCTGGGGGAATTGGACAGCCACATGCAGAAGAATGAAACAGGATTTTTACCTCTTACCACTCACAAAAATTAACTCAGGATGGTAACAGGCCTGAACACAGGCATGAAACTCTAAGAATTTCAGAAGAAGAAGTAGGAAAAACTTTTTTTTTTTTTTTGAGACAGACTCATTTTTTTGCTAGAGTGCCATGGTGTCGGACTAACTCATAGTAACCTCAAACTCCTGAGTTCAAGTGATCCTCCTGCCTCAGCTTCTCAAGTAGCTGGGACTATAGGCACAACACCCAGGTAATTTTTATATTTTTAGTACAGATGAGGTCTCACGCTTGCTCAGGCTGGTCTTGAACTCCTGAGCTCAAGAGATTCTCCCACCTTGGCCTGCCACAGTGCTAGGATTACACCATGACTGGCTAGAAAAATTCCTAAAGACATCAAGCTAGGCATAGAATTTATGATGTAGAAGACCCCAACAGCAATCACAGCAATCAAAAAGAAATAAACTGGTCTTGATCAAATTAAAAGGCTTCTGCATAGCCAAGGTAATAATCATTACAGCGAACAGACAACAGACAGAATGGGAGATAATATTCACATGCTACACTTCTGAAAAAGGGCTGATAACCAGAATCTACAAAGAACTCAAGCAAATCAGCAAGAAAAAGCAATCCCATTAAAAAGTGGGCAAAAGACATGAACAAGAACTTCTTTAAAAAGATAGACTAATGGCCAAAAACATAGGAAAAAATGCCCAGACTTCTCTAGTCTTTTGATCTGCACATGCAGATCAAAATCACAAGGAGATATCACTTAACTCAGTGAGAGTGAGAATGGCTTTTAAAAATTATTTTTATTTTTATTTTAGAGACAGAGTCTCACTTTATTGCCCTCGGTAGAGTGTCATGGCGTCACAGCTCACAGCAACCTCCAGCTCTTGGGCTTAGATGATTCTCTTGCCTCAGCCTCCCAAATAGCTGTAACTAGAAGCGCCCACCACAATGCACAGCTGTTTTTTTGTTGTTGCAGTTTGGCCAGAGCCGGGTTAAAACCTGCCACCCTGGGTATATGGGGCTGGCACCCTACTCACTGAGTTACAGGTGCCGCCCAAAGTGAGAACAGCTTTTATCAGAAAGTCCCAAAACAACACATCGTGGAGTGGATGCAGAGAGAAAGAGCGCACTCATATCCTGCTGGTGGGACTGCAAACTAGACAACCTCTATGGGAAGCAGTATGGAGATTCCTCAAAGAGCCAAAAGTAGACCTACCATTGGATCCAGTAATCCCACGAAAAAAAGGATATTTTATAAAGAAGACACCTGTACTAGAATAGCAGCACAATTCATGATCACAAAGATGTGGGAATAACCCAAGTGCCCATCAATACATGAGTGTAGGAATAAAACGTGGTCTATGTGTACCAATGGAGTACTACTCAGCCATAAAAAACCTGATGAATTAACACCTCTTGTATTAATGTGGGTGGAACTGGAGACCATTCTTCTGAGTGAAGTTATAACAAGAATGGAAAAATAGGGCAATGCCTGTGGCTCAGTGGGTAGGGCGCTGGCCCCATATACCGAGGGTGGTGGGTTCGAACTGGCCCTGGCCAAACTGCAAACAAAAAATAGCCAGGTGTTGTGGCAGGCACCTGTAGTCCCAGCTACTCGGGAGGCTGAGGCAAGAGAATCACCTAAGCCCAGGAGTTGGAGGTTGCCGTGAGCTGTGACACCACAGCATTCTACCGAGGGCGACAAAGTGAAACTCTGTCTCAAAAAAAAAAAAAGAATGGAAAAATAAACACCACATGTACTCACTTTTAAATTGGAACTAATCATTCAACACTTGCCTTCCACCATGGCAGCCACCAGAGATTCCAGCTGCTATCCACAGCCCCGGCTCTGAGCTACCTCAACAAGGGCCACAGGGTGACTAAGAACATGAGCAAACTGAAGCACAGCCACTGCCACAGGCACCTCACCAAATACACCAAGGTCCTGTGGGACATGATCCAAGAGGAGTGTGGGTTTGCACCATTATTAGCGTTGTGTCATGGAGTTGCTCGAGGTCTACAAGGACAAGTGGGCCCTCAAGTTCATCAAGAAAAGGGTGGGGACACACTTCTGTGCTAAGAGGAAGTAGGAGTAGCTGAGCAAGGCCAAAAGGAAAGCAGCTGCCAAGAAGGACTGAAATCTCCTGGCCTGTGTGCATGATAAAACCTTTATAGATCAGGAAAACAAAAGAGTAAAAACACTCATCAAAAATCAAGTAGGTGGGGCAGCGCCTGTGACTCAAAAAAGGCAATAAGGCGCTGGCCCCATATGCAGGAGGTAACAGGTTCAAACCCAGCCCCGGCCAAAAACTGCAAAAAAAAAAAAAAAA
>NW_003852484.1:2172104-2193178 GCF_000181295.1 Otolemur garnettii | reverse complement strand
AGACAGAGCCTTACTCTGTTGCCCTGGGTAGTGGGTGCCATAGTGTCATAGTTCACAACAACTTCAAACTTCTGGGTTTGAGCAAACCTCTCACCTCAGCCTCCCAAATAGTTGGGACTACAGGCACCTGCCATAACGCCCAGCTAGTTTTCTATTTTTAGTAGAGACGGGTCTCACTCCTGCTCAGGCTGGTCTGGAATTCCTGAGCTCAGGTGATCCACCTGCCTTGGCCTCCCAGTGTGCGAGGACTTCAGGCATGAGCCACCCAGCCAAAAAAATATATTTTTGCTACCTATACTAATTGGCTTTCAGGTTTACTCAAGACATAATACATTATTCACACACTGATCTTGTAGCCCACAACACTGATTACCAGCATTTTACTTTTTGTCAATTTATAAATCATCTCATACATTATAATCTTTATTCTACTGTGTGTCTTACGAGTATTTTAGTAAACACAATACTTCCTGGGCTTTCCACTTAGCACCCTTTTTTCTAGAAACTGTCCCATTCACTCCAACCCTTCTATATGGCTAATGTGACCTTACTGCTACCTATGGGTGATTGGTCCGGGAACGAACATCCCTGATGCCTAGTCCAGGAATGAGCAGCTGACTTAAGGTGGACCTATTAGGCACTTCCCTGGAAATGTGAAATTGGCTGCAAGACTCTATTTCCAACTAAGTGCTCTCATGATCACAGGAGCTTTTGGCTGTTACCTTACCTGTCACTTAGATTAAGCAACTGAAAAAACTTTTGTGTGAGAAGAGAAGAATGAATGGGAGACAGAAAGAGAGAATGGCAGAGATGGCGTGAGAACTCTTGAATGGTGCTCTAGTCTCTGATTCTAGGCTGTTCCTAAGGCTCAGCTACATCTCTGCCCTTGGATTCCAGGGTACAGCCTATGTAGTTATGGGTAAATCCCTCTTGCTGTGTAAGCTAGTTGAGGTTTCTGTTATCTCCAGCCACCAGTCCTAAAATAATTATCTACTCAATAAGATGTTAAGCTCCTTATTAGCAAGGGCTCAACCTCCACAGCACCATTATCCACACACATACTTATTTAAATTACCACCTGTGGTAAAGAATCTACCTGTTGTATACAACCTGGAAAATCACCTATCAAAATATTCAAGACATTCTTAGATGAGTATGTAGAAAACAATTAAGCATTGTATCCACTTTACAAAAAAGCTATGTCATTGTTTCACCAACTCATACCTGTGTACTCACTTTGTAAAAAATCATTTAATTTCCTCAGAGAGTAAGTTTCTTTTTGTATTACACATGTCCATTTGCACTTGCTTGGTAAATGTTTTTAAGTCTTTAAAAAACAAAGTGTTAGGATTTTCCTAAGAAGATCTGAAGTTTCTTGAGAACAAATAACTTCTATTTCCTTTTTTAGCAAGCTCTCACAAAACCTAATAAAAAACATTCAGCATAAAGAGATATAAACAAGCAGCTACCATCCTTGAATTCATTTTTTCTTCCTGTTAATTGGAAATATTGTCAAGTACTATAATTCCCACAAGGATAACTTAGGTGTAATTAAACAATACGGCGCATTTATTATTGCTATCATTGCAAGATGTAGACTGGGTAGGTGATAGGACACGCCTTCTCTGGCTGCACAGGAAACGAGGTTTTAGCAAGCTTGCTGTCTATAGGGTTACTAGGATCACTGATCTCTGTGATGTTAATTCCCTGCAGGTTCCTGGGAGTCTTCACTTCCTTACCCACAGTCCTCTTCCCCAAATCAAATCTAGGATCTGTCACCTAATTAGTTCTTAGTGGGAATAACAGACATAAAAGCAAAAATCCAAAATATTTTCTTACATCCCTATTAAAAATTCTATAGGGATAAACAGGCTAATCCTTCAAAGTCTAACACTTGATTCCTGAAAGGATTTCGTATTGCATTGTTTAATGTACCTTCCCTAAGATATATCAAAAAATTTTAAATTATACTTCTAATACAACAATGTTTCAAAGAAACAGAATCCCCTTTAAATTACTGACGTATTCCAGTTGGGTATAACTCCTTACTATATTAAGCACTGGGGCAGTTTCTGATGGTTCTGACCCCCAACTTTCTTCTCTGTAGCTGGAGGGAAACTGGGCTAGCCACAGCTCTGGGAGACAAAGTGCTGCTTAGTTACTACTGCCCTCCCCCCTCTCCCCCCCATTCGGGCCCCAAACTTTAACAATGGCTCACAAAACTATTAGGGCAGGAAGGGACTTGAGTGATTTCCCTTAACCTAATCATTTCACAAATGACAAAATGAGGTGGACAAGAGATCAATTCAGAGTAAACTGGGAAAGCCAGAACACTTAGAAAAAGGGTACTTGACCGTCCAGGTAGAAGCTCACTTTACCATACACCTGCTTAAACTGTGTAAGTATGTACAGTATTGAAATTCCCCTGCTTTCTAAGAGGGAAAAAAAGCAGAGACTTCAACTTTCTGCTTTTAAAAGTAAACATGAGAGGTAAAGTATCACATCTGATTTCATGGAGGTAAATAATTTTTTCTTAAATATCAGTCCATATCATACTTTAGATTTTAAAAATTGCCACTGAGGGCCAGGCATGCTGGCTCATGCCTGTAATCCCAGCACTCGGGGAGGGTGAGGTGGGTGGACTGCCTGAGTTCAGGAGTTCCAGACCAGCCTGAGGAAGAGCGAGACCCCATCCAAAATAGGAAAATAAGACTAGCTGGGTGTCGTGGTAGGCACCCGTAGTATCAGCTATCCAGCTATTCGGGGGGCTGAGGCAAGAGGATTGCTCAAACGCAGGAGTTTGAGATTGCTGTGAGCTATGATGCTCTCTACCCAAGGTGACAGAGTGAGACTGTCTCAAAGATAAAAAAATTGCCACTGAGGTATAAATGTCATGGATGGGCTTGCTCTGGAGGCTAAGTGAAAGGAAACTGAACACCAGATTTTCCCTGCAATCATATATAGTGAACTATATATACAGCAGCTATTGACTTTGTTGGCCAAAGGGATCCCCAATCCTCCTGACCATTAACAAAGTCTGTAGACCCTTGGACAGAAGGATGGGCATGTGTCCTAAGCCTTGGCTAATCAAATATCTCATATCACTGGCAAGTGTCTGAACTGTTCTGAGGAGGGCCAACCAGAATCCTTCCCTAGAACTGAACTGTGTATGACACAGAAGGTGAGAAAAATAAACTCCTTCCCTATTTCCCAAAGTGTGGAGAAGGCTGTCTGTGGTAGGAGAGCCTGAGGCCAACATTCAAAGAGAAATGGAGATGAGCAGGGTTAAAGAGAGCTCAGCAGTGTCAAACCCTTGGTTCTCACTCCTGAGCTGGTTCCTTTGATCTTGTAAGTTAACCCCATACCTTTATCAAGTAGAATCCAGAAGATTCTTTTTTGCTTCAAATAGTTTGATTTGGGTTTCTGGCACTTATAGCTCAAATATCCTAATCTATGTTTACCCCAGGAGAGAAGACCTTGCCCTTAATGCAGAAAAATCAATAAATTTTGGTGAAAATTTTTTTCTTGTTAATTTGGATGCCTTTCAGACAGGCACTACTGTCTCTAGTCTCTTGTATTGATCACTGCTAATAACCTTGACCTGTCAAGTTCACTGTTTCCATTTTATGGCCCCTCAAATTATGAGTTTGCCAACACTTTCCTTGAAAAATGTAAATTCCTCTAGAATTTTTTTTAATCCTAATATAAGTCTGTTTAATTTCCAGTAAAAGCTGAATATAAAATATATTCCAGGTATCACAAGCTATATGAGATTTTACCTTATCCAAAACTTCAAAAAGATGGTCTAGGTATCAATGTGATATTATTCCAGGAAACAGAATTTTAAAATTTAAGCAAATCTAACAGATATGACTACTTCAGTATAATGTACTAGTATGTTTTTTACTTTATAACCATAGAAATAAATAACATCAACAAATCTTAGGACTTACCTCCAATAAGGCTCCAGTTTGGAAGAATTTCAAAGGCTTTTCAATTGAATAATAAAGACTATGGTAGCTGCCCTTAGCCAGGTATGCTCTGACCAGACCAACTGCTATCACCAGCCACCTAATAAAAAAGAAAAGAGTAATCAAGGGAAAGAAAAGATCTAAGTAGGATTTAAGGGACTAAAAAGATGCAGCAATAACAGATATTGCTAAAGGTATATCTTA
The DNA here is from genome assembly GCF_000181295.1 of Otolemur garnettii. NCBI lineage: Eukaryota > Metazoa > Chordata > Mammalia > Primates > Galagidae > Otolemur > Otolemur garnettii. Next base: position 2,189,003 of record NW_003852484.1, on the reverse strand, counting down.
AGAATCAGAATCCTGCACTTATCCACTGTAGCTCTCAAATGCCAAGCTGTATTACACAGAAATATTGTACCACCAACAGCACCCTACCAAAAGCACAGTGGCACAGTGGCACCTCACCTATCTGGAGCTCTGTGTTTTTGCAACTTTGCCTATTGAGAACAAGGGTGAAATGGGGAATAAGCTAAAATGGGCTTCGGGTAGCTAAATTAGGTGCAAGAAAGTCTAAGATAAGAAAAAAACTGGTTAAGGAAAAAATGTAAATGGATTGTACAGTTCAAGGGTCTTTAATAATAATAGATGGAGAGATGTCAAATTATTTTTATAAATGTTTCTTTGGAACGGTCCTGTACCTTAAAATCTATTATTTTCAAACTGCCAATGAGCTGGGTGCTGTGGCCCACACCTGTGTTCCTAGGACTCTGGGAGTCTGAGGTGGATGGATTGCATGAGCTGGGGAGTTTGAGACCAGCCTGAGCAAGAGTGAGACCTTGTCTCTAAAACTAGCCGGGTGCTGGGGTGGGTACTTATGTGCAGGCACCTGTAGTCCCAACTATTCTGCAGGCTGAGGCAAGAGGGTTGCTTGAGCCCAAGAGTTCGAGGTTGCTGTGAGCTATAACGCCAAGGCACTCAATCCCAGGGCGACTGAGACTCTGTCTCAAAATAAATAAATAAATAAGCCAATGAAATAAGCACAAAAAGTTTTGTTTTTTTTTTTTTAAGAATAAAAGTTTAGTTAAACCTCTGAAAGCAACTCAGAAAACTCAATAAATATTGAATATAAACCACAACACAGGGAAGCACTTAAGCATACAGCTATGAATGCTACATTTCTGTTCTACTCTCCTTCTCAAAAAGAAATGTCAGGTCTTGCAATTTTTAATTTGTTAAGTTCCTTAATGAAACAAATGGGTCTTTTTTTAGGAAGGTATGTCTTCCGAAAGGCAGTTATAGATTTACTTAAATGCACACGTACAATCTAAACAAGGCAAAGGGGTATGTGGTCTCTGCTATTTCTAAAAATGATCATACAAGGGTATGAAATAGGAATTTGTAAAAGAAGAAATTAATTCCTTAGCAGTGCAACCGGTCCAGCATGAGCAGCCTATAAAAGAGCTTATTTTGCTCTCACAATTTCAATTTCTCTTCCTGGTTTAAGATATCATCACTCTTTACCCTCCACTCCATGTTCTATGTTCATCACCCCGGAATAGACCACTTTTCTTCTCACCACTGTGCTTGAAAATACCTCTCCAGTCCAATCCTCTCATCAAGAACCTTGCTAAAGTAACAATAATTTTATATATAAACACACGCAGATTCCTTAATGTTCTTTTAAATATCAAGGTATGTGACATGTAATAAAGAAAACTTGTACCTGCAATAGCTCTTCATTGCCCTGTAGGTCAAGATGAATGATTTCTAGATCCAGAACTTCCCTTTATTAACAAATCCTATGATCTCAAGCTAGTCACAACTTCTCTGAGCCTAGGTTTCAACACCTACCATTTCTAATTCTAGCGATAAGCCTATGATCTGCCCAAGATATATTTATTTTCACACACAAAAAAGGCAAGGTGCTGAACTGTAAATATACGTTACCATCTGTATTTTTTTTTTAAAAGAAGGGAAGTATGTATACATCCTTCCTTGTTTGTAACAGCATCTTCAGCATACACAAAATTGGTTGCCTCATTGGAGGGGAGCTGAGTAGAAGGGAAAGGTAGGAGAAAAGATTTTTACCCAAGACTCTTGCATGTATTTTGAAGTTTGAACCCTGCCAATGTATTAACCACTTTAAATAAAACTGGATGTTCACTATACATTTCAACTTTCCTGTATGTTTGAAATTTTTCATAATAAAACATTAGGGAAATCCTTTTACAAATGACTGTAATTAAAAAACACATTAACAGGCCAGTGCAGTGACTCATGCCTGTAATCCCAGTGCATTAGGAGGCTGAGGTGGGAGGACTTCTTAAAGGCTAGAGTTTTGAGACCAGCCTGACCGCCTCTCCACAAACAATTTCAAAAAATTAGCCAGGTGTGGCAATGTTCATCTTAGTTTTAGCTACTGAGAAGTGGAAAGGGGAGGATTGCTTGAGCCTAGGAGCTTGAGGCTGCAGTGAGGTATGATTGCACCACTGTACTAGAGCCAGGGCAAGAGAGCAAGACCCTGTATCCAAAATATATATATATATACACACATATATATAAATAGAATCAAGTACATAACAGTCTGATCTTGTGCTCCTCCTCACCAAAACCACAAGATAAAGAACTGTAGAGCTGGAGGAAACTTCAAGATCACCTAGTGACAGGGGGCCAGTTCACTGTCCCTCAGACCGTTGGAGGGCCGGACTGTGGGCCCTGGGACGAGGCGGCTGCTAAGCAGGACTGGCAGGGCGGCAAAAACACCCAGCCGGCTGGATAAATGTCCTAGACCGGCTGCATATGGCCCACAGGCGGTAGTTTGAGGATGCCTGACAATTCTATGGAGCCCTAGGGCTATAATTTACCCAAAGTCACACAGCTAGTTAACATCAACATTAAGAACCCAGTGTGATAAGAGATGGACTGAAATGAGAGAGGCACAAGATGGGTATAACCTGTTTCGAGGGTTTATCCTCGCCCCCTCCCCAGTAACTCTGCCTTCAGTTCCCAAGTTTCTTCTCTGCTTCAACCCATCCTAAAACGTCTAAACTCATCTAAAGCACGGCTCTGCTCAAGCCACTGGGCAAAACTTTGAACACTTTTCTTATACCTTCAGATTAAAGCGCAGCCTGGATTTTGAAAACAGCCGCCTAAATGAATGGTCACTCTGCAGCCACAGCTCTCTCCACTCCCCCAGCTTGGAACAGCTCACCATTCGTGACTAGCCGCTGGGCCGACTTCTGCGCTGCAGGACGGCCCGGCACACCGCCCCGAGACCTGCCCCTGTGGCCAGCCCACTCTCTCCCCCACGGCCCTAGCCAGCTAGCGCGTCGGCAGCCTTCCCGGCGTCCCTGTGCCCGGGAACTGGGCTCGTCCCCCAGCGCGGGCGTGTGCTAGCGGGCTGGCACCGGGGCCGGCTCTGTGCTCGGCATGCCTCGGCACCCAGGTGCAGGGTCCCAGACACCTACGGCTGAGCTGCACTGCGCGCCGCCGGCCGCAGAGCTCCCTCCCGGCCAGGCTGGCTCCCCGCCTCCACGAGCCCAAGCCTCACCCCGCAGTCATCACCACATTGTAGATGACCAGGTACGCCGTGGCCAGAGGCCCCGGACCCTTCTTCTTCCGCGCGCCGCTGGCTTCGCCGGCCCCAGCCCGGCCACCTCCAACCCCATTCCCCTTCGTCGCCGCAGTCGCTGCCGCTGCCGCCATGTCAAACGCCCAGAGCCCACTGTCCCTGCGCGAGCACCTCTGCCGGGCTCTGCCGGGCTCGGCCGGGCGCTGGGGCGGAGGGAGGGTTGAAGGAGAGGCGGGGCGGGGCCGCGGGGCGGAGCCGGGGACAGCGCCCACGGCGGCCGCCATCTTGGGTGAGGGCGCGGACGTACCTGGCACCCCCAGCCCTCGGCTCGCCTCCGTCTCCGCTGCCATATTGGATGAGGGTGATTTCCGCCTCCTGTGCGCTCCGGTAGCGACCTCCGGCGCCATCTTGAGTTAGGTTACTGTGGTGTTTGGCGATGGTTGCCAGGGCGCTGTGCCCGCCAGCTGGATGGTTCTCCGACCATGGGTATTAACTCTCCTATTAACCCCCACTTCCATGTTGGATCAAAACAATCGTGCCTTCGTTCTTCCTTTCCAATGGCCCTCTATTCACTTCTAAACAAACCCACCCCAGTAGGCTGCCATTTTGGATCAGGGCAGTTGACGCCCACTTCGCTTCCCCGGTCCTTTACAGGGTGGACTCTGCTCCTTAACCTGTAGCCGGGTTGAAAGTTCAGTCTCCAGAGGTTTCTTCCCTGCCTTTTGACTTTTAAGGTACAATTAAACGCTGAAGAAGGCCCTGTGGCTTAGAACGCAATGTCCGTGAGCTGGGCGGTGTTCTAGTGTCTCTTCCTTCCCGAAGCCGCTTGGGCTTTCTGGTCGCGTGGGTGGGAAGGGGACAGGCGATTCGGTAAGGCGTCGGCTGGCTGACCGTGGAGCGCGGAGGAAGGGAGCAGATTTATACCCACAAAGACCAAAAATAGGATGTTGGCTTAGGCGGGAAACCTGTCTGCTGAGGGAAACTGCAGACCTCACTTTGCACGCATTGCTTTTTTTCTAGGGGGTTATTTGTAAAGCCTCCTGCTGTCAATTTTAACACACCCAAGCGTCTCCTTAAATGAATTACAGTACATAAGGTGGTAGGAAATTTTTATGTATTCATTCCAACAATTATTCATGGAGCGTCTACAAAGTTGCCCTGGGATTCTCGGCATTAAATGGCAGGGACAAAGTCCTAGGTCTCCCAGAGACTACAGAGGGAGCCAGAGGAAAATGGGTATTAGTTGGTGGAACATGATTCCAGGTTATTCCACTAATCCAGGCCGCGCTTGGTAGCAATTGAGGTGATAAAACCCGATTGAATTCTGGATACGCTTTAGAAGTAGAACGCATAAGATTTGTGGGTATGTTAGATGTGTGAGATAAAAGGCATTGTGAGCAATTTGGAAGAAAAGAAGTTGTACAAGAAGTAATTTTGAAGGAGAGAATCAGTAATTTTGGTTTTTATGTTTTGAATTTCAAATCCTTGTTAGATATCCAAGTGGGGAGGTGGAATAGATAATTAGGTTTAGACTGATGTTCAGGGAAGAAATGTGGGCTGAAAATACAGATTTGAGCGTCTTCAGCGTGGTATTTAAAGCCATGGGACCAGGAGAGATGGAGAGATAGGAACTAAACAATTATGGGGGTCCCACTCTACTGCCTTCACAGATTGTATACAGATCCTGTTGCCTTGTTTTTCTAACTTTTTAAAAAAGAGAGTTAGTGGGCCCAAATTGCTGTGATCAGAGACCAAAAACTTTTTTTTTTTTTTTTTTGGCCGGGGTGGGGTTTGATCCCGCCACCTCCACTCCTTAGAGCCACAAGCACCACCCGAGACAAAAAACGTTTTTGCAAAAGAAAGTGAGCCATTTTGCAAAACCAAATTATCATTCATGTAAAAGTTTCTTTCTTCATTTGACTAATTTTTTCCCCCAATAAAATCTCCTTAATGGAAAAGTAGGAGCAGGTAGGAAGACATAAAGGTCTGTCAGTTGGAAATCAGTTTAAAACTCAATATATCTTCTTGCAGCCGTGTAGGTCTAATTCCAGTCTGCTCTCTGCAGTACAGTTAGAGTAATCTTTTCCAGATACAACTTTGTTGACGTCTACTCCTTTTCCCCACTTCACCCCCTTAAGACATTTTAGTGGGTGGCACCCATAGTTCAGTGTAGGGTGCTGGCCACATACACTGAGGTTGGTGCATTCAAACTGGCCTGGGCCAGCTAAAACAACAATGACAGCTGCAACAACAACAAAATAATAGTCAGGTGTTGTGGCAGGTGCCTGTAGTCCCAGCTACTTGGGAGGCTGAGGCAAGAGAATTGCTTAAACTCAGGAGTTTGAGGTTGCTGTGAGCTGTGACACCATGGACTGTACCCAGGGCAACAGCTTAAGACTCTGTCTCCAAAAAAAAAAAAAAGACCATTTAATGGCTTTTAATGGTACTTAAGAAAAACTATGAAATATTTACTGTGGTCTACCATAATCTGCATCCCCTACCTATCTCTTCAGTCTCCCTTCACACTCCCCATACTCACCTTACCTTTGGTTTTCCTGTGAGCAGCGCTCCTTCCTGCCACAGGGACTTTGCACATACTCCTCTCTCTGCCTAGAACAATCTCTCTCTATCCCTACTTTCTTCCTCCTGCTCTAAATTCTGCAGTCACTTTCTTAGGGGAAGTTGCCCTGAACTTATGTAATACATCATTTTACCCTCTGTGGTCTCCATGTATTTCTTTTCATGATGTATGCCACAGTAATTTTATATTTATTCATGTGACTTCTCTCCCTTATTAGCATACACATTTTATAAGATAGCAACAGTGGTGATTCCTTGGTGGTAGTACTTTGCTTGAGATGTTTGTGTTTGTCTGTTTCTCCCTCGCCTAATACACCACTTGGCAACACGAATAGATGTGGTTTCACTAGGAAAGTAGTTATTTCAAGACTTAGGACCAGGGTGGCTCAAAAGAATGGGGCACCGGCCCCATGTGCTGGGGGGGGGGGGGGGGTTCAAACCCACCCCTGGCCAAAAAACTGTTAAAAAAAAAAAAAAAAGACTTAGGACCGACAACGCAAGCATACCTTATTGTAGTCTTTCTATGAAATTGATATGTGAGTGCTGGGGTTAACATTTGTCTTTTTGCTGGGATTGTTAAAGATTAAAAGATGTAATCCTGAGGCTCCTTATTCCCTTCCATGTGAACAGAGATTGATACAAACAAGTCAAGCAGTCCAGTCCCTGACCCTGGTACCTGCTGTTTTTCCTTCAATTTTGTGAGTTAGCTCATTATTCTTTCCAGCTGGTGAGTCAGTACATTCCTTTTTCTTAATCTAGCATTCCCAGAACAAAGACCTTATCTCTTTTTCTCTTGTTCCAACAACAGTCCTGGCAACTCACCTCATTCATTTGTTGGTCCAGTGCCCATTACTGAGAAAATCATTGTGGTCAAAGAAGATAACATATGCTATTTGGCCAGGTTTTTGCCATATACTCATAGTGAGAGGAGGGCTGGCTTCACCCAAACTGTATGAATTAAGTTTGGGTGAGATAGAGTTGCTCTTTTTAATTGAAGGGGGTTGTTAACCATAGGAAGAGGATGGATGCTTGGCAAATATGGTAGGTTGAAAATTGGCTCCTCAAAAGATACTGATATCAAATACTTGGGACCTGTACATGTTACTGTATTTGGAAAAAAGGTCTCAGAAGATGTATTATTTAAGTTAAAGATCTTGTAATGAGAAGATAATTATCTAGGTGGCCCCTAAATGTAATCACATACGTCCAGCTATGTGTATCCATGAGTTCTAGAGTCATGAATTCAATCAATCAGGGATAGAAAACGTACTTAGGCCTGTGATGGCTGCATTTGTACATACTTTTTTTCTTGTTCTTATTCCCTAAATAATACAGTATAACAAGGATTGACAAAGCATTTATATTGTATTAGGTATTATGATCTCAAGGTGATTTAATGTGTACGGGAGGATATGAGTAGGTCATATGCAAATACTATGCCATTTTATATAAGAGACTTGAGCATCCTTCAATTTGGCATTTTCAGGAGTTACTAGAACCAATCCCCTGCAGATACTGAGGGTGACTGTATATCTTAATAAAACAGTCAACAGAGAGAATAAAGAGACACACAGACATAAAGTGATATGATGATGGAAGCAGAGACTGGAATGATGCAACCACCAGTCAAGGAATGCTGACAGCCAGAAAGAAGGATTCTTCCTGAGGGCCTCCAGAGAGTGCAGCTCTACTGAGACTTTGATTTCAAAATTTTGAGAATTGTGGAAGAACAAGTGTTATAAATTACCAGTTTGTGATAATTTGGCATAGCAGCCACAGAAAACTAATACAGCAGGTAAAAACAGCAAATGCCGAATGCATATTATCTGCTTCCAAGTATCCTACAGCCTAGTATGGAATAGCTACACTCAGAGAAAAATTGAGGATATTAAGCATATTATAGAGGTCTAAGTAAACATAGACCTCTCTTAGGTCTCTGAAAACATAGACCTCTTTTACATCTCAGAACATACCTAGAACTTTTTTTTTTTTTTTTTTTTTTTGCAGTTTATGGCTGGGGCTGGCTTAGAACCCACCACCTCCAGCATATGGGGCCGGTGCCCTACTCCTTGAGCCACAGGCGCTGCCCTACCTAGAACTTTTTTTGTGTGTGTGAGACTAGGTCTCACTCTGTCACCTCAGGTAGACTGCAGGGCCATCATCGTAGCTCACTGCAACCTTCAACTTCAGGGCTCAAGCAAAGAACTACTCAAAAAAAATCATTTTACCATAAGGACATTTGCATTTGAATATTTATAGCAGCTCAATTCATAATCACAAAGATGTAGAAACAACCCAAATGCCAGTCAACCCATAAATGGATTAATAAACTGTGGTGTGCGTATACCATGGAATGCTATTCAGCCATAAAAAAGATGGGGACTTTGCATCTTTTGTATTTACCTGGATGGATTTGGAGAACATTCTCCTAAGTAAAGTTTCTCAATAATGGAAAATCATGCATCCCTTGTACTCAGTACTAATCTGAAATTGGTAGATCAGTAACTAATAGGCCCACATGAGATAAAAACACAACTTAATTCAAGAAGGGGGCTTTTCCACGGAGCAGACAAGGTGGTGGAAGTGGAGCCAATGAGGTAGGACCTTCCACAAGCACACCTACTGTGGCGTGGACCTCGACCAGTTGCTGATCTGTCCACCAGCGGCGGGTGCATGACCGTGACCTGCAGCCGAGGTGCCTGCCCAAAGCCAAGAAGAAGGCACTGCCCATGGAGAAGCTCCAGGTACGCCCGCCCTAGGTGGTGGGTAGCATGGTCTGCGTCCACAACGGCAAGACCTTAAACCAGGTGGAGATCAAGCCTGAGATGATCAGCCACTCCAGAGGGGAGTTCTCCATCACCTACAAGCCTGTGAAGTATGGCCAAATAAATGAATAAATAAAATTCAAGAATGGGGGGCTTGGCAAGTTCCCACCTGTTGGGTATAATGTAGGGGTATATGGCATCTTCCTGGGTGAAGGGCTCAACTACAACTCAGACTTTGTACTTTATCTTACAAATGCAAATAGTGTAACCTAATCATGTATACCTTCATAGTAACCCAAAATGGAAATATATATATTTGGGGGGAAAGCATTCCACAAAGTTCCACAAAGCAAAACTTGAATCTTCTGCACACCTAGTATTGTGTTGAATCCACTTGAAAGAAGTCATGTGTAGGCATTGTATCATTATGAATAATCTAGAGATGATTTCAAGTGTCATCTTTAAAGGAGGAGGTGTATGGGTTACATGCAAATATTACACCATTTTTTATAAGGAAACCTTTTAACTCTTAGTCCCTAAGTACTCTGTTCTTCATAGTCAAGGGAGAAAAAAGCTCATCTGACCTAATGAATTTTATTTTCCAATCAAGAGGAACTTTCTCTTAATGAAAACTAATTGCATTTAACCTTTACCCCAAAAAGTTCCTCAAAGTTTTAATTGATATTTGCAAAAGCTGATTCATATTGATTTGTTTCTGACTGCATATTAACCACAGAACAAATAGGGTTCTGCTGGGCAGTCTTATCTTTTTCAAATTATTTAGAAAGCTCAAAATTGTGGCTCCTATTTTCAGAAGAACCAGGAGATCAAGACTTTAGGAAGTAGAAAGCTACCATAGTAGAGAGAAGGCCAAACATGAATTACTAAAGACAAGCAATAATTCTGTACTCCATGGAACCTTCATTAAACTGATAGTAAAGGGATAATAATTCTTTTTTTTGAAAAAGACAGGGTCACACTCTGTTGTCTAGGCTGGAGTATAATGGTGTGATCATAGTTCACTACAACCTTGAACTCCTGGGCTTAAATGATCCTCCTGTCTCAGCCGCTGGAGTAGCTGGGACTACAGGTTTGTACAACCACATCCTGCTAATTTTTTAAATTTTTGTATAGACAAGGTCTCACTTTGCTGCCCAGGCTAATCTCAAACTCCTGGCCTCAAGCAATCCTCCCACCTTGGCTTCCCGAAATGCTGGGAATATAGGCATAAGCCACCACACCGGGCCAATTATTATTTTTTTTTTAAATCTATTAAGCCCTTCATATATGAAGACAAATATGGGAAATGGTAGATAGAAAATTTCAGAATGTTAGAAGACAGAGAACAAAAAGTGAGTCCTAACTGGCTTAGAGCAGAAAAGCTGAAACTAACTTCCTGCAGAGAAGGGCAATCAGAGGGCCAGGTGGTTTTTGCCCTGAAGGCATCCAAAGTACCTTACAAAGGAATATCAATCAATTCATAGAGACAAATCAAGGTCTTGAAGGTCAAAACAGGTCAAAAGTCCAAATAGAAGAACAAGATAGAGGCAAGGATTACTAAGAGTTAGGATATAGGAGGCTGCAGAATCCAGGAGGTCATTCTGAACACCTTGGCACTACCCAAGTCAAGTGCAGGGAAGAGCCTGATCCTAGAAAGGCATCTGCTTGCTCAAGGCATTCTTAAGATTTGTTCTTAAAGATTAATGGGTTGTCCAAGTAGCCAAATCATTTAGACCTTCAACAGTACACACTCTTAATCAGGCGTCCTCAAACTACGGCCCACAGGCCACATGCAGCCTGTCTAGGACATTTATCCGGTCTGCTGGTGTTTTTGCTGCAGCTGCCTGTCCTGCTTAGCAGCCGACTCGTCCTGGGGCCCGCAGTCCTGCCCTCCAACGGTGTGAGGGACAGTGAGCTGGCACCCTATTTAAAAAGTTTGAGGACCCCTGCTCTTAATGAATGTCTTATAAAACCTCAGCTAATCATCCTTTAATCCAACTTGCCCAATTTATCAGAATTTTCATTCCCTTTATAAAGTAAATTAACTTATGCCCACATACTTCTGCTCCCACTAACTCAGCTGTATATTTACCAATAGTCAGAGGGTTTGTCCTTAAACTTACTTATACCTGTTGTACATGTAATCACATAATTTAATTATTACATAAAGCAACAAAAAGTGAGTACTAAAGAGAAGAGCACTTGACTCTATGGAAGCTAAACTGAGACTAGACTAGTGATTGCTCATGGCAGACTGAACACCTGCATTACCTCCTATCTCTCCCCAAAGCTTACTGTTAATAAAGTGACATAAAGGAACAAAAGGCATAAACCAAAAAGGGTGAAGGATGAGAGAGGAGATACAGTAGACTTGAACTGTCAGCAAAATTTGGGAAATGCACTAAATGATAATTAATTTTAAGTTTTACAAGTATCTTCAGGGGAGAAAGCCTCAGAAAGAAAGGTGATTCCTACCACAGAATTAAAGGAACTAGGCATCCCCCCCTTCTCCTCCTTTAGCCCATATGACCAGCTGACAGCCTCACCTCCCAATCCTGGCAGAAAAGGTGGTCTTTTTTAAAAAGGTGGACTGGAAAGGCCAAGGAATGGTAGACAACAGGCACAACTGAGGGCAAGGTTCAGGAGAAAGCCTGGGTACCAAGCCTTGAAAGTCTAGCCCTCTCTTGTCTGGCTGCCAGAAATCAGACATCCAGGGAAGAAGTCACAAGGCATAGTGCAGAATGAAAATGTGGGGTCCTAATTTAAAAAGTTACGAATTTTAAGATAGCAACAGCAAAGCACTAAGTGTGAGACCCCATGAGTGCCGGGCCCTTTGTGACTGTACAGAGTGCATGGCTGGCCTGGCTGCAGGTGATTCCTGTACCAGCAAGAGTTTAGAAGATTCTTCATGGAAGACTGTGTGGTCCAGAGAAATGACCCACATACAATGTCATGTGGGAATTCCTCAATAAAACAATTCTATTCTCATCAAACTGTCAATTTGGTTGACAAGGAGTATTTCAAGGAGGGCAATTTTTGTGCACAAAAATTATTCTGAGACCATTCTGGTTTTTAATTTATATTTTTATTTATTTTTGAGTCAAAGTCTCATATGTCACCCTCAGTAGAGTGCTGTGGCGTCACAGCTCATAGCAACCTCAAACTCTTGGGCTTATGCAATTCTCTTGCCTCAGTCTCCCAAGTAGCTGGGACTACAGGTGCCCACCACAATGCCTGGCTATTTTTTTGTTGTAGTTGTCATTGTTTGGCAGGCCCAGACTGGGTTTGAACTCGCCAGCCTCAGTGTATGTGGCCAGCACCCTACCCACTGAGCTATGGGCGCCAACCCTTTAATTAATATTTTACCTATTTAAACTGAAATCTTTTCCACTTAGAACTGGAACCAGACAAGGTTGTCCTCTGTCACCATTACTATTAGTGCTGGAAGTTCTAGCCAATACAGTTAGGCAAGACAAGAAAATAAAGGGCATCCAGATGGGAGCAGAGGAGGTCAAACTCTCCCTGTTTGCTGACGATATGATCTTAGACCTCTATAAAGAAAATTATGAAACCCTAAGAAAGGAAATAACAGAAGACTTTAACAGATGGAAGACCATACCATGCTCATGGCTGGGAAAGATCAACATTGTTAAAATGTCTATACATCCCAGAGCAATCTACCCATTCAACGCCATCCCTATTAAAATACCAACATCCTATTTTCAAGACTTGGAAAAAACGTTTCTGTGTTTTGTATGGAACCAGAAAAAAACCCATATAGCTAAGGCAGTTAGTAATAAAAACAAAGCTGGGGGCATCACCATACCAGATTTTAGGCTGTACTACAAAGCCATAGTGGTCAAGACAGTATGGTACTGGCACAAAAATAGAGACACAGACATTTGGAATTGAATAGAAAACCAGGAAATGAAACCAATAACTAATAACCACCTAATCTTTGATAAACCAAACAGGAACATACACTGGGGGAAAGACTCTCTATTCAATAAATGGTGCGGGGATAACTGGATATCCACATGTAAAAGACTGAAACTGGACCCCCACCTTTCTCCACTCACAAAAATTGATTCAAGATGGATAAAGGACTTAAATTTAACGCATGAAACAATAAAAATTCTCAAAGAAAGCATAGGAAAAACACTGGAAGATATCGGCCTGGGGAAAGACTTCATGAAGAAGACTGCTATGACAATTGCAACAATAACAAATAAACAAATGGGACTTAATTAAACTGAAAAGCTTCTGTACAGCTAAGGAGACAACAACCAAAGCAAATAGAGAATCTACCCAATGGGAAAGGATATTTGCATATTTTGAATCAGACAAAAGCTTGATAACTAGGATCTATAGAGAACTCAGATTAATCCACATGAAAAAAGTCAACAACCCCATACATCAATGGGGAAGAGAGACAAACAGAAACTTCTCTAAAGAAAATAGATGGGGTGGTGCCTATGGCTCAAGGAGTAGGGCGCTGATCCCAAATATTGGAGGTGGTGGCAGGTTCAAAGCCAACTCTGGCCAAAACCTGCAAAAAAACAACAAAAAAGAGAAGACAGATGAATAGCTAGCAAACACGTGAAAAAGTGCTCATCATCCCTAATTATTAGAGAAATGAAAATTAAAACCACCCTAAGATATCATCTAACCCCAACAAAAATGGCCCATATCACAAAATCTCAAAACTGGAGATGCTGGTGCAGATGTGGAGAGAAAGGAATACTTTTACACTGCTGGTGGGACTGCAAACTAATAAAACCTTTTTGGAAGGAAGTATGGAGAAATCTCAAAGAACTTACCCTAGACCTCCCATTTGATTCTGAAAACCCATTACTGGGCAGAAAAAAAAAAAAAAAACAAAACCTGTTATTATAAAGACACTTGTACTAGACTGTTTATTGCAGCTCAATTTACAATCGCCAAAGTTTGGAAACAGCCTAAATGCCCCTCAATCCATGGATTGCCAAGCTGGTGTATATGTATACCATGGAATACTATTCAACCATTAAAAAAATGGAGATTTTGCAGAATTTGTATTAACCTGGATGGAGGTGGAACACATTATTCTTAGTGGGGCATCACAGGAATGGAGAAACATGAATCCTATGTATTCAACTTTGATATGAGGACAATTAATGACCTGGTGGCAGGGTGGAGGAAGGGGAGAGAAGACAGAGAGCTAAGGAGGGTGGGAGTGGGGGAAAGGAAAAGAAAAAAAAAGAAAATAGCAACTAATTCTCACATAAGTTGGATTTAATTTTGACCAAAGTGCATTATTTAAACAGTAATTTTTAATTCAACTTAACATGTTGTTTGGGATATTCCATCCTTATTTATAAGTGAAGTATGTTTGTAATTTCCCTTTATAATAATACATTTTTTCCAATTTTAATATCAGGTATATCCAGATGAAGTTGAATGAATTTGAAGTATTCTTCTTTTTCTATTGTCTAAAGATTTGGCATGATCTTTTTTTTTAAATTATCTTCTATTTTTTATTTTTTTTTGTGGAGACAGAGTTTCACTTTATCACCCACAGTAGAGTGCCTTGGCATCACACAGCTCACAGCAACCTCCAGCTCTTGGGCTTAGGTGATTCTCCTGCCTCAGCCTCCCTGGGACTACAGGCGCCTGCCACAACGTCCCACTATTTTTTTGTTGCAGTTTGGCCAGGGCCGGGTTTGAACCTGCCACCCTTGGTATATGGGGTCAGCACCCTGCCCATGGAGCCATGGGCACTGCCCTTCTATTTTTATTTATACATATTAGTTGTCTATTTTTTGAGACTTTGGAAAAATAAAAAAAAAATATTATACCTATTGCAATTTTTAAAACCTAGTGTTTCTTTAAACTTATGAAGCCCAATTTCCAGGTCTGATTTAGTAGATTTATAAATCTACCAAAATATGCTTACCTTTAAGGGGGCTTTTAGCATCTAATTAATTAATTCCCTTAAACATCTAGAAATCATATTTATAAATGTAATAAACACTTTTCATTTTCATTTTAAAGTCTCTAGCTGGCTTATAACAAAATTTTCCAAGAAAAGTCCCTAGCAAATACCTTCCCAAATAAAATAGATCTCATAAATAAATTGAATTTATATATACAGTAAACCTTTATTTTTCTTAAATGGTCCAATACAATTATAAATTTAGTAGGAGTTAAAATTAGAATCCCCAATTTAAATCTGTTACACAACTTATGTTTTAAATTAGAACTACAGGGCTTGGTACCTGTAGCACAGTGGTTACAGCACCAGCCACATACACTGAGGCTGGCAGGTTTGAATCCAGCCTGGGCCAGCTAAACAACAATGGCAACAACAACAACAAAATACCGGGTGTTGTGGTGAGTGCCTATAGTCCCAGCAACTTGGGAGGCTGAGGCAAGAGAATCGTGTAAGCCCGAGAGTTTGAGGTTGCTGTGGCCTGTGACGCCACAGCACTCTACTGAGGGCAACATAGTGAGACTCTGTCTCAAATAAATAAATAAATAAATAAAAATAAATAAATAAGAACCATAGGCTAACCCATTTCTCTAATAAGCCTAAATCTTTTAAACATTAGAAATATCTAAAATAAGCTGGGCGCCTAGTAGCTCACACCTATAATCCTAGCACTTGGGATACTGAGTTGGGCGGATTGCTTGAGCTCATGGGTTCAAGCCCAGTCTGAGCCAGAGGGAGACCCTGTCTCTAAAAATAGCCGGGTGTTGTGGCAGGCACCTATAGTCCCAGCTTCTTGGGAGGCTGAGGCAAGAGAATCACTTGAACCCATGAGTTTAAGGTTGCTGTGAGCTATGATGATACAGCATTCTATCAAGGGTGACAAAGTGAGACTCTGTCTCAAAAAAAAAAAAAAATCTAAAATAAGAACTTTACTAACATTTAATACCATAAACTTGATTTATTTTATAACTTTATGAAATTCTGAATTTCATAAAGAGAAATTTGTTCATTTGAAGAAAATCACCTTCCCACCTTAGGGGAACATTGCCTTCTCACCTGGCTGAGTTTCTTCTTTAAGGGCATACCAATTGGGGAGGTTGGGAACAGTTTGTTTTCATGTTTCCCTGACAACCCTCCCCCACTCTCCCACTCCTGCCACCATTTGGTTTGTAACCATTAACCAGAAACTTAACTAAGGCTGAGACGTGGAGCTATAAGACACCCTGGTAATATTTCGTGTTACTCTGATGGCCAAGACCTTTTCTGTAGTCAATACATTTTGGATTCTAAGTACTACATGTGCCTTTATTCCTGGAAGTCTGCAATCCCAAATAAGATTGTAGCTAATTTCTTTCATCACTCCATTAGTTTTTAGATTGCTTTAGTTTGCTTCAGATATGCAGTAGAACTTCCATAATAGACCATCTCTCTACATTGACCACCTCCTTATGTTGCCCTAATTTTCATATACCAGACATGCACCACATGTATGTGCCATATAGCAGGCCAAGTTCTTTATGTTGACCACCTCTGTATGTTGACCAGTTTATTGCAGTTCCTTGGGGATAAGCTTAGAGAGGTACTGTATAATTTTTCTCATCCGCCTCTAAAAATCATTATGGACAATTCCATTGGATGCTTAGGATTCTTATGTAGTCTGTTGGAACCTTTTTGGACTTGGTAGAATTCCAAAATGTTTTCAGATCCTTCTTTCTAGTAAGACCACACCTTTATAGACATTAAAATGTCATCTGAGGCTTGGTGCCTGTGGCTAAGTGGTTAGGGCACCAACCATGTATACCAAGGCAGGTGGGTTCAATCCAGCCTGGGCCTGCTAAACAATGATGACAACTGCCACAAAAAATTGCCAGGCATTGTGGAGGGTGCCTATAGTCCCAGATACTTGGGAGGCTAAGGCAAGAGAATCACTTAAGCCCAAGAGTTTGAGGTTGCTATGAGCTGTGATGCCATGGTACTCTACCGAGGGCAACATAGTGAGACTCTATCTCAAAAAATAGATAAATAAAAATAAAATGGCATCTGAATTCTACATGACATCGATTTGTCTGATAGTGCCAAGGTCATTCCCATGGCTGAGCATTCTACAGCAAGGCCTACAGTCAACGGGCTTGACCTAGACACAGAGCTGCTATTTTCAGATCCTCACTCTTAAACATAGGTGAACAAATACATACTATCAAATATTTGAGAAAAACTTTTGAACTGGGTGAGGTGGCTCACGCCTATAATCCCAGCACTCTGGGAGACCAAGGCAGGTGGATCGCTTGAGCTCACAAGTTCCAGACCAGCCTGACAAGAAGAGTGAAACTCCCATCTCTAAAAATAACTGGGCATGGTGG
>NW_003852484.1:2164426-2170783 GCF_000181295.1 Otolemur garnettii | reverse complement strand
GAAAAAGTATCCAATGTACTCAGCCCTACTATGAAACTAATTTATAGCTTTCATAGGAAAGCTACAACCCAATTATAGCCCAAGAATACAGGAGAAGGGGAGAGGGAGGGGAAGGGAGACGGGAGGCTGGGTAGAGGGAGGGTGATTGGTGGGATCACATCTATGGTTCATCTTTTAAGGGTACATGTGAATCTTTCTAAATGAAGAATATAAACTTCTTAACACAATACCTAAGAAAATGACATGAAGGCTATGTTAACCAATTTGATGAAAATATTTCAAATTGTATATAAAAATAGCACACTGTACCCCATGACAGTATCAATGTACACAGCTATGAACTAATAAAAAAAAAAAAAGGAAAAAAAAACTTCTAGGGCAAAAGACAAAGAGGACAACGAACATTAAAAGGAAGTTGGAAGAAATAGAGACCATATAGGGAGAAGAAAACAACAATTAATATCCTTAAAAAGGTATAACAAGATATGATATCCACAAAACAAAAACAGGATGCTATTTACAAATAAAAATTAGAAACTAAAGAAACACGGGCGGTGCCTGTGACTCAGTGGATAGAGCACTGGCCCCATATACCAAGGGTGGTGGGTTTGAACCCAGCTCCCATTGTGGCCTGTAGTCCCAGCTACTCGAGAGGCTGAGGCAAGAGAATCACCTAAGCCCAGGAGTTGGAGGTTGCTGTGAGCTGTGACATTACAGCACTCTACTGAGGGCAATAAAGTGAGACTCTGTCTCTAAAAAAAAAAAAAAAGGAAATTAAAGAAACATCTTCTACAAATGAAACTTTACCCTGGAAATGAGAACAATGTAACCTAATTATTGTCCCCTCATATTAATTTGAATAAAGTTTTAAAAAATAAAATAAAAAAATGAGGTACAGAACAAATGGGATTCAAGGTTCACTGAGGAAGAGAAACAAAAGGAGGTCACAAACAAGGATTAGCCCCCCAAAAGAAGACTGGGTGAGAAAAAATATCAGTGCTGATTTAAAGCAGAGAGATATGTATCTTATCATTTTTCTATCATTAATACAAATAAATCTGAAACAAAAAAAATAGCACAAAAGGCCTTTTTGCCTACTTGCTGTGGCAATGGAGCTCAAATCTTTCTTTGTAAACTTTCTTACTCTGTAAACCTTTATTTCTCTTCCTCAATAACCTTTGTTTCATGCTTGCCTGGAAAAAAAGAGAAAAAAAAGAAATTAAAGCAACATTCAAAGAATTAGGTTGGAAGACAGAATTATAGCAATCTCCCAGAAAAAGAGAACAAAGAGAACATGAACAACAGAAAAGTGAAAAGTATCAGAAGAGGTTCACTGTGCACGCAGGACACTAGCTAAGAACAGGGAGCGCAGAGAGGCGAAGTCAATATCCTGCCTACCAAAGCATTAATTTTCTAATTAATTTTCTAGCTCCAGGTCTCAGTGCTTCTCAAAGTGTGGTTTGGTACACACTCCTCTCGGGAGTCCTGGGAACATAAAGTTGTTGCCAGACCAGTGAGTCCATCTGCCTCTCACCCAAGCCAATCAACGGAGAAGCGAATGAGAGATCAACAGTTTTATTTACAAAAGAGCCAGCAATTCAGAGAACAGTGAGAATATCTCCTCAAAGCACTATTTGCCCTCTTGTTTCTTTTGTTATTTTTACACCCTCACAGTGATAGTGCACACAGCAATGTTATTCATCAGCATGGGGTACATTAAACTAATCCCCCCCTTTATAGATTACAAAGTCAAAATAAATATCTTTTGCTTTCAAGATGGCTGTATCTTCAGACTATTTTTAGTTCGACTAGATTTATAGCCAGTCAATGCTTCACTGAGTGCAGAGTGCCCTGGGTCCTTGACCAGTACCATGGAGTCCAGCTCCCCAACTTATCTATGACAGCAGGCCTTGGAAATGAATAAACAATCTCCAGGAGACAAAGCCAGAAAGAAACATTGAATAGGAACTTATGAATAGAAGCCGTGTTGAGATGTAAGTATAGGTGGAAAGCCTGGATGTCTTTGCCTCTGCCGTTTCTGAGAGTGCGCAGGTACAAATCTTGCCTGGCACAATTCAGGAGAGACTGAGGCAGAACTCCATATGGCTTGGCACCAAGAAGGTAAAATTCCTGTGCTCAGGCCAGGGGGCTGGGGCATGAAAGCGCGTCACCGGCATGTCGCCAGGACCTCCAAATTGTGGTTTTCCAAGATTAAAGTACTGCTTCCAGATGGCTTGAGGCTCCAAAGAGTAGGAGAACAATTGGCCTTTTTTCCCCTTAGCAGTTTCCGTATCTATCAAAAAGTGGGCCAGGGAGTTAACAGTCTGCTTCTTCATGGCTACTGTTTTGAGTATAATAGATAACTTAGAAGTAAGTGTCTCACTAAAAAAGTGAGTCTGCTTTTTACAATATGTTAGTGAGGTAATGGTATGACTATTCATTAACAACATGTACATGCTGCACCGGCTATTTAAGCTGGAAAAAATAAAAATTTTTGCTATTTGCCATCCAAAGAGTGGTAGCCCTCTTTATGCTATACAATTCCAATGCAAGTCTACACCTGTGTCACTGACCACTCATGATTAACTTCACGCAACACGTAAGGCCCTTGCACCCACTCTCCAGAAAATATTCTTTCTATAGCAAGCTTTCATGTGCAGCTGGTCAAGCCTCAGACACTAGAGAGGTTAAACACCTTGCTGAGGTGTTAACCTAACTAAATAATTGTCATCATAAAACCACTCTATTCCTTGGAGAAAAGCAAAATACATACAAACAGAAATAACATTTTAAAACAACTGATGTTCTTACCTACCCAAAGATAAACGTTATTATTACATTGGCATACCCCTGTAAATAATTGGCATTGTTTTTTCTGTTTGAATCCTAGCAGAGATCTTTAGGCACTGTTTCTTTATGCTACTCCATGGAAACACCTGGTATGCAGGACTTAAACATCAGTTATCATAGTGGTTTTACTTCAAAATGTCGTCATTCTCAACCATGCCAACAGGCTGTTTTCCTACACTGGTATAAGAAGACTTAGGATAGTAAAGCTTAGATGTATTTCTCTCCCTGGAGATGGTTCAGGATAGTAAAGATAGAGAACTTTCCCCCCTCTCCTGGAGAAGATTTGCTTACATTCCAGAATGAAGATAAGGTTTCTCTTCCTCCGGAGAGGAGGATGGGCAGGTCGCCAGCAGTTATATATAAGATCAGAGTTTCCGAATTTTAGGATTTCTCTCTTGTAATGCCCCCCACCGCATGTGCAGGTACCATCTGGCCCTCACTCTGTCTCCCTGTGGGGATGGGGCTTGGGAACCAACACAAGATGTTGCTCTGGCTGCTGCTTTGCTTTGAATGATTAGCTGTTTTTGTTTCTGACTCAGAAACCTCATTTTTTCCCCTCTGTGTGTATTTATATATTTGTATATATGGCAAGTTAACAAGTTAGCTTGCAAGTAGAGTAAAAGTCTCCAACTGATCCTTTTGTAGTTCATAAGCATGACGAGTAGGATTTCATGGGCCTGTGTGAGAAGTGCCTCCCTCATAAGCCTCACGTTGGCACATTACCCATCTGATGTGTAAAAATGAAAGAAAACCAAAATCAAAACCAACAGATGCGTCTCAGACCCTCATAGTTTCTGATTACCAATCGCACGGTTTTGGCACATTTGCTCTCTGCTCACAATTCCTCTCTTGTGTTTGAACTCTATCACACACACAGTTTATTTTTGCTGAATCACTTAAAAGTAAGTTTCTGCAAAACCATTTCTAATGGCCGAATATACGATCTTAAGCCTCTCTCCTAATTTAACCAGTCTGTACTACCGAACACTGAAATTGTTCCCAACAGTTTGGAAATATTTGTATTATAAACAGCATTGTGATGAGCTTTTATAACTAAATCCCTTTTCACATGTTAAATTTTTCTTTAAAATCCAGTCCAATAGCTGGATACAGTGGTGTGTACCGGTAGTCCCAGCAACCTGAGAGGCAAGGCAGGATGATCACTTGAGCCCAGGGATTTGAGGCCAGCCTAGGTAACATACCAAAATCCCACCTCAAAAAAAAGTAGGTCTAAGAAATGTGGTGCAATTGTTGGGTCAAAGAACATAAATATGTTCTTCTTAGCAAAGTATCACAAGACTGGAAGAAAAAGTATCCAATGTACACAGCCCTATTATGAAACTAATTTATAGCTTTCATATGAAAGCTTTAACCTAATTATAGCCTAAGAATATGGGGAGGGGGGAGAGGGAGGGGAGGGGTATAGGTGGAGGGAGGGTGATTGGAGGGATCACTTCTATGGTTTACCTTACAAGGGTACAAGTGAATCTTTCTAAGAGTAGAATATAAACGTCTTAACACAGTAACTAAGAAAATGACATAAAGGCTATGTTAACCAGTTTGATGAAAATATTTCAAAGTGTATATGAAAACACCACACTGTACCCCATGATTGCATTAATGTACACAGCTATCATTTAATAATAATAAAAAAGAACATAAATAAATTTTTTTTTTTGAGACAGAGTCCCACTTTGTCAACCTTGGTAGAGTGCTGTAGCATCATAGCTCACAGCAACCTCAAACTCTTAGGCTCAAGGGATCCTTTTGCCTCAGCCTCCTGAGTACTGGGACTACAGGCGCCCACCACAACACCTAGTTATTTTTAGAGACAGGGTTTCGCTCTTGTCCAGGCTGGTCTCGAATTCATGAGCTCAAGTAATGTACCCACCTTGGCCTCCCAGAGTGCTAGAATTGTAAGTGTGAGCCATCACATCTGGCCCAGACATAAATAATTTTAACAGTGTGATACGTATTGTCAAGCTGGCTTTCAGAAAGTGTAGCAATCTGTATTTTCAGCAGCAAACTTTAAGAATACCCCCGTCTTATACCCCTACCAACAGTATTGAAGAAACAAACAAAAAAAGAAGGCATCTAACTCATTGTTTTACTCAGCATTTGTTCATTAATGTGATTGGGTTTCATTGTTGTGGCCTGAGGCTGATCGTAGATGGTCATGTGTACTAAGGAAACCATCTCACAGCCTCTTACAATCTCTTTTCTCTTTACATCTGCTGAGGTCTTAGTTTCTCAAGTTCAGATTCTCAGAAGAAGAATCTGATACAGCATGTTCATGTCAGGTTATATCACCAGTCAATCTAAAGGATTGCTAACAGGAAGTTTAGGGTGGAATTTAGAGTCTGAATCCTATCACCCACCTCTCTTTTCCTCCAAATCACTAGCCAAATGGAAATCCAAATGTTAGTGGTCTTCTTGATCAGATCAGGCACCCAAAATCATAGCCCGACAGCCAGGTGGGGACGGCAGTGGTGTTACGCCTCACCTTCCTGAATTGAAGACAGCTGCCTGGCCCAGCCCAGCTGATCAGAATTCCACCCTCTGCCCACTCCTAGTCACAGAGAAACCAGAGAAGAGAAAGAGTCATGCATGCAAAGCAGAAGGAAGGAGAAGCCTGTCTGCCTTTTGGTCCAGTGATTCTGCACACAATCGCTCATCTCTAAGGAAAAAATGGCCCAATGAATTTCACAGATCTTAACTAATCATATTACATTTTTCTCCTCTCTACTGACACGCAGAGGCCAGGTTATGTTTATCTCTAGTATTCCCTATGATAGGTGTTTTTCATTTGTGGCCTCTCGGTATCTAAATACACATCCTATTTGGGAAGAATTCCAATAAAGAAGCTCAAGTGTGGGCAAATAGCCCCTTTCCCAGTGCCCTTGTCTCCAGAATTTGGTTATGGGACCTTCCAACTAGACACTTCTACCCAAGACCTTGACTCTGGAGTAGCACAGAGAAGCAAATGGCTTTTAGAATCTTTCCAGGGCTGAAAAAGGAAGCTTGAAGGGGAGTATCCAATGTCCAGTGGTGGCTGTGCCAATGAAAGACATTGGACACCAACCAGATTCTTCCTGTGTATTGATTTGGTCTCTATTTCTGGCTGCCTGATTTCCCAAAGCTCCTGTTCACGTTCCAATTTTATGAGCTATCCAGTGTCCTTCCAATAACTCCCTTTACTCTCTAACTAACCAGAGTTAGTCTCCATTGTTTAGGAACCTGGAAATCTGATTAGTACATGTATCTTTTGTGCAGAAGTTGCCTTTCCTATGGAGACAAAAAGAAGAGAAGAGGGGTGCCTACTTCTAGTCCAGAAGTATCCACTATCCTGACTCTTGTGATAAATATTTCATGGCTTTACTTTATAATCTTACCGTCTACGTACATAGTCAGGGGAATGGAGATCACGTGGTAAAAACGTAACCCGGCCCATCAACAGGGCTTCCCTTAGAAAGAGGTGACTGTGGCTCGGCGCCTATAGCTCAACCA
>NW_003852484.1:2110674-2163698 GCF_000181295.1 Otolemur garnettii | reverse complement strand
GGCTGGATTCGAACCTGCCACCTTAGGTGTATGTGGCTGGCGCCTTAGCCGCTTGAGCCACAGGCGCCAAGCCTACCTTACAGTTCTTTAGGTCAGAAGTCAGACACAGGTCTCACCAGACTAAACTCAAGGGAGGAATCCATTTCCTCAAGAGGCTCCCTTCCTCCATCTTCAAAGCCAGAAACAGCGCACCTGTCTGCCTTTCTTCTGTAGTCATGTGACTGACTTTCCAACTCTTCCGATCTCCCTCTCACTTTCCAGGACCTTTGTGATTACCTCTGAGCCCACCCAGATAATTCAGTACAATCGCCTCATCTCAAAGTCTTTGACTTAATCACATCTGCAAAATCCCTTTTCCCAACAAAAATAACAGTTGTTCTTCTATATGAGTAGAGATAAATTGTGTATTTGAATACTTATGTGCAATTTCTTTTTAAATGTTCTAGTAAAAGTAAAAAAGAACACTGAATAGTTTACTTTGGAGTATACTTTGGGAGAATTACACGTCGTACCTCCACATTGTTGACTGGCAATTTTACCTAGCAACTGTCCATGTTACCAGGTAACTGAGCCAGCAAGGTGTTAAAAAGTCAAAAATTAGGCCAGATGCAGTGGCTCACGCCTGCAATCCCAGCACTCTGGGAGACCCAGGTGGGTGGATTGCCTGAGCTCATGGGTTTGAGACCAGCCCGAACAAGAGTGAGACCTCATCTCTAAAAACAGCCAGGTGTTGTGGCAGGCACCTGTAGTCCCTGCTACTGGGGAGGCTGAGGCAAGAGAATGGCTAGAACCCAAGAGTTTGAAGTTGCTGTGAGTTATGACACCACATTCTACTGAGGGCAACAAAGTGAGACTGTCTCAAAAAAAAAAAAAGTCCAAAATTACATATGACTAGAAAATAACGATTACCTGCATATTGACTGAATCTACATGATCCAATACAATTGATCAAACTATTGACCATACTCTCCAGACTTTCACACGAGCTTTTTTTTTTTTTTTGGCTGGGGCTGGGTTTGAACCTACCACCTCTGGCATATGGGGCCAACGCCCTACTCCTTTGAGCCACAGGTGCTGCCCCACATAAGCTTTTAAGTTTTAATTTCACAGTAATTTGAAGAGCAATGTGTAGAGTGTAAAATTTGGAATTTTTTTATCACACCTCCTCTACCTAGATCAGTGCTGACAAGACTTTACAGACAGTTCTACTCTGGGATTCCAATAGATTAGCTACTGGTCACATGTGACTACTGAGCATTTGAAATGTGACTCACACTGAGGAACTAGGTTTTTAAATTTTTAATTAATTTAAATGTAGCCACTTGTGACTAGTAGCTACCATATGAGTTAGCACAGATCTAGAACTTGGTGATAACCCTGTATCAGGATAGTCTAGGTTATGTTGTAGTCACAAGAAACCCTAAAATATTGATGGTTTATAAGTAAAAAAGTTTATTTCTTGCTTGCATTATGGGCTCATTTTGAGCCGGCTGGGGACACAGATGGAGAGAGCAGCCACCCTCTTAATGCTGCCCGTCATTATGGAGAGGCTTGCACCAGCACTTAACTACTCTGCTGCAGAGGGGCACCGTCACTGCCACTCACAGCTCACTGGCAGGGCTAGTTGCACAGCCCCACCCAACTGTGTGCCAGGCGGCAGAGCCTCAGTAATGAATGCCGAAGACATTAGCCCCCCTCTCAAAATACAGAGGAGGGGGTCCCAAAGGATAAAGACAGTAGTGCTACTTGTATTTTCTTAAAAGGTAGAGAACTGAATTCCTCAGAGTTCCATAACCTCCTTGATACTCATCAACAGATTTATCAATAGCAGGTAAGATGTGAAGCAAAAAGCAAATCTGAAACATTTTGGTAAAAAGAAAAGGACGGTCTTTACATAAACATAGAGCTGACAGCAGTCAGCATGTCTCGTTAGCTACATATAAGACATATCTCTTGGCCAGGTACAGTGGCTCACACTTGTAATCCCAGCACTCTGAGAGGCCGAGGCGTGTGGTTTGCTTGAACTCAGGAGTTTGAGATCAGCCTGAGCAAGAGTGAGAGCTCGTCTCTAAAAATAGCTGGGTGTTGTAGCAGGCACCTGTAGTCACAGCACTTGGGAGGCTGAGGCAAGAGGATCACTTGAGGTTTGAGGTTGCTGTAAGCTATGACGCCACAGCACTCTACCGAGGGTGTGAGACTCTTTATCTTAAAAAGAAAAAAAAAAAACCCAAAACAAACAAACAAAAACAACATAAGACACATCTTTTAATAAGATCTGCACTGTAAAGAATAATCTATGGGCTGTTTTTTGTACGCTTGGGATGAAAATGAATGGAAGGAAGTGTATTTGTTTTTCTGGTATAGGGTAAATATTACACATTTTTCACTGGCAGATAATAAAAATAATCTCAAAGACCGTCATGTAGATTTTAGCCTTACAAGGACTTCTAGAATGTTATGGCATCAAAATGATGCTCAAGAAAATTTTTAAACTAAATGTATAAATTAGGCTACCTATGTAAATCAGAACTACCTAAGTCATTCTGTGCCTTAGGAAAACACCACCAATTTCTTCACAGTTACGGAGCAGTGTGTTTTTATGTGTTTTCTTTTCTTTCCTTCTTTTTTTTTTTTGAGACAGAGTCTCATTTTGTCACCCTTGGTAGAGTGCCATGGCATCGCAGCTCACAGCAACCTCCACCTCTTGGGCTTAGGTGATTCTCTTGCCTTAGCCTCCCGGTTTTTATGTGTTTTCAAGATGTATCTGTGTACTCTACACCTAGTGGCATGGAAAGAGAGAAAAAAGTCTGCAAAAATTGAACAAACAGCACGCACTGTGGTATCCTTTATTTAAAAACTGTGAGCTGACTACAATTGTAGTGTTCTCATTTACCATTCCGATGGCATAATAAACTGAGAGAACATTAACACAATTTCAAGAAGGCATGAGCCCATAAACACACATATATACCACACACACACACAACATACACACACACACACAGGATGATAGTCTAAACACAATTAAAAGTGATGGGAACAAAAGCTTTGACTACTCTAAATCAAATAAAAACCCTTTATTATAATAAACGGTGGCAATACTGTGGCTATTTTGAAAAATATTGTAACTGTTCAAAAAGCAATAAGGAAAATACTGGCAATTTGAAATGAGCAGCAAAAAGCAGATAAAAATAGAATGGAAGCTAACATAAGACTAAGATAAAAAATCTAATGTTGATACTGTGTAGGATTGCACTGAAGTAATTTAAAATTGGTTCTTAAGGAACTATTTAAAAGTTCCTTGAAATATTAACTTTACAAACAGTGGAAAAGAAAAACGTATTGGAATGTAACACACACACACAGAGGAAATGTATTATGGTTATCAATTTTGGTCTTCATTTATGACCTCCAAAAAGTTTTATGAAGATAAAAATTTAAGTGCCAATGTAGTGAAATAAAGTTAAAAATCCCTAAAGATGCAAGTCTGAGTGCATTTATCAGGTCTAAGAATATACCTCAAGGTTAGGGGCAAGGCTTGATTGATACACAGTCAAGAAGAAAAGTATCGTGGACCCATAAGGTAGGTCAAGTTCTTTGGAGAGTGTTGAGAATGAAAATGTATTAAACTCAGACTATCTTGAAGGAGATTCCAAAGTACGTGGAGTTCTACAGCTTTTCAGTTGAAATCTCTTTCATAGTGGCCAGTAAATAATTAAGACTAACTTTTCAGCAAACTGGTTTTTCCTACACTCAAACACAAAGGTCTTTACCACACATCCAGAGCTGATATTCTATAATAACATGAAAATAAATCCTAGTTTAAGAAGAAAAGCAACATTAGCAAGGATTTTTGTTTTCACGGGTTCTTAAGTAAAACCAAACATTTGCAAAAAGGGGATAAGTTCAGATTTCCCAATGATTTTAGAAGAAAGGAGACTTTATTTTCCTAAGGAAGCCAGAGTCATTCATGAGCAGGGGACTTGTCTTCTGAAAATTAGAAGCATCACGTCCTTAGTGCTTAAACCCATGATAAATTCAGATACAGAAAAACTGGCTGATAGAATGGGGGAAGTATGAGAAATGTACTTTGGAATAAAGTGTGCCTCATAAATTAGAATGGCTCAACTGCTTTCAGAATGAAGTGCAGCAATCCTGGAGAAGACCCAGTTTTCTGGAGTCAGAATCTGGGAGAGAGAGGCTTTCCATTCCTAGGGACCCTTTGGGCTGCTCTGTGGTTGCAGGGCCAGAGCCCTTGCTTTGGCCTTATTTTTCATTAGTGATTTCAGCTGGGGAATATATTACTTGCCCAGATAAATTTTTCTCCTGGTTACTTTCTCTCTAAATTAATCAATCGGTCAGACAAGTTACTGGTGACTTCTTTTAAATGAAATCTAGCTGCACTATGTATCTTAGGGTGCCAGCTAATTCAAATTAATGCCCAACAAGAACTGCTGTTGCTGAAGAATCAACCCCCAAATGACGTAACTAGATAATCTACCACACTAGGTGCTTGTACTACCTTGGGTTTTTTGAGTTAAGAGAAATAGTCCTTTTAATATGACTTAGAAACTGCTTCTCTCTGGCTTTGTTTTACTCTTCTTCTTCTCCTTCCCCTTCTCCTTCCTCCATGGTTTCCACAATGAGCTCTGCCGTACAGGTGGCTTCTCCAAGACTGTTGACAGCCTTGCAAGTGTACTTGGCATCGTCATCTCCGCAGACATCGCTAATAATTAAAGAGCAGTTCCCATCCTCATCGTAGTCTATCTGGAAGTGGCGGGACTCCCTGATTGACTGGTCATCTTTGAACCAGACAACCTCAGGGTCTGGGTATCCTGCAACACAGGAAGAGAACAAAAATTGCAGAAATGATTATTCAAAATTTCTTATCAACTTATGCAAGCAACTCCTAAGCTACCTCTATTGATTAAGGGGTCAAGGACAAAAAAAAAACTAAGATGCTGGTATTTAGCATCTGTTTTGGTATGTACATTGGAATATGGGCAAGTATTGTAAACACTAATATTTTCTTTTTTTTTTTTGAGACAGAGCCTCAAGCTGTCACCTTGGATAGAGTGCCATGGCATCATAGCTCACAGCAATCTCCAACTCCTGGGCTCAAGCGATTCTCCTGCCTCTGCCTCCCTAGTAGCTGGGATTACAGGAGCCTGCCACACACCTGGCTATTTTGGGGTTGCAGCCGTCATTGTTGTTTGGCGGGCCTGGGCTGGATTCAAACCCGCCAGCTCAGGTGTATGTGGCTGGTGCCTTAGCCATTTGAGCCACAGGCGCCGAATATAAACACTAATATTTTAAAGTTATCCCTTTTTCCATCCATGTTGGACGTGCACATACCCCACCTTTAGACAGATACAGAGTACTACCTGAAGTACTGTCCCATGTCCAATTACACACCTAGAGCTAAGTATCCTCTTGGATGAAAATACACTTTTATAATCTTGTATAAAAGTTTAATTTAGGCTGGGTGCAGTGGCTCACACCTGTAATCCTAGCACTCTAGGAGGCTGAGGTAGGAGGATTGTTTAAGGTCAAGGAGTTCAAGACCAGCCTGAGTAACAGCAAGACCCGATCTGTACTAAAAATAGAAAAATTAGCTGGGCATGTGCCTGTAGTCCCAGCTACTCAGGAGGCTGAGTGAAGAGGATGGTTAAACCTAAGAATTTGAGGCTGCAGCAAGCTGTGACCAATCACACCAGTGGTCTCTAGCCTGGGTTACAGAGTAAGATCCTGTCTCAAAAAAAAAAAAAAAAACTTTAACTACAAATAAGCGTCAAGATAAATATGAGCAGGGGATCTTGGGGAGGATGGAAATGTAAAATTGGATTTTGTGACATGACTATACAATTACTAGAAATTGAATTGCACAATTAAAATAGGTGAATTTTTATGGCATGTAAATCATAACTCAATAAAGCTGATGACAGCTATATAAAACGTAAGTTAGAGGAGCTGATAATATTGCTAAGAGAAAGCAATGTCTTAATCTGATCAAAGCAGGCAATCTGCTTGTAGATAATCAGAAATGGACTGCATTCATTAGCCTCACTTTATGCATCAGTTATGTTTCTGCAAAGTTCGGCATTAAAAAAATATAACACACACACACACATATACATTACATATTTTTAAAATTGTATGAGTACATATGTACACATGTGTCACCCATACTGTACACATATATACACATACTTAAATAAAGATATGTTATGCAATATATCCCAACTGACTTGCTCTTAAATTTTTGTGAAGCATTTTTATAGGAAAAAAAATTATAGCTCCAACCAGAATGAAAATTGTACATAAGAAATTAAGAATCCTAACATTGCTTTCAAGTAGAATTTTGGTTTTATCAAAACAGCATCCAGATATAATACCATAATTTTCATCAGATTGCCAGTGAAAAGTTAAACAAATACCAAGGGATATAATCCCAAGGAGAAAATTGCAAAGATGATGAGCACTGTGTTATTAAAAAAATATTAAAAAGAAAAAAGGAGAACTTTTTTTTTTTTTTTTGAGACAGAGCCTCAAGCTGTTGGTCTGGGTAGAATGCCGTGCATCACAGCTCACAGCAACCTCCAACTCCTGGGCTCAAGCGATTCTCCTGCCTCTGCCTCCCAAGTAGCTGGGACTACAGGTGCCCACCACAACACATGGCTATTTTTTGGTTGCAGCCATCATTGTTGTTTGGTGGGCCCAGACTGGATTCAAACCCGCCAGCTCAGGTGTATGTGGTTGGTTTCTTAGCCACTTGAGCCACAAGTGCCCAGCCAGGAAAAGAACTTGTTCTTTCTTTTTCTTTTCTTTTTTTTTTTTTTGAGAAGAACTTCTTAAGAACCAAAAGCCATGGTGATGGTGAGAGTTACAAGCAGTGGCCCCAAAGCTTTGGGCAGATTTCCCAGTCTGAGAACTTTCACATCATCAAAGGCATAACATTTGTTGTTGTT
This sequence comes from Otolemur garnettii, assembly GCF_000181295.1. Lineage (NCBI taxonomy): Eukaryota > Metazoa > Chordata > Mammalia > Primates > Galagidae > Otolemur > Otolemur garnettii. Next base: position 2,156,730 of record NW_003852484.1, on the reverse strand, counting down.
TTTAATTGAATGAGCAAAAGGCCTAACAGTTGTTGTTTTTTTTAATTGAATGAGCAAAAGAAAAAAAAAATTATGGTAGGCCACGTATTTACTAGGCACTTTGATAATATAAAGATACAGGAGAAAAATTGCTTTTTCATTCCTAACTTTGGGTTATTTCACTTTAACGGCAGTGTAGAGAGTTACAGCGCTGGAGATCCCCATAGAGTGAGGGGCACAGTTTGTTCTGACCGCGGCCCATGCTATGTGGCCTTGGTATAGTTGCTTAACAAGCTTTCGTGCTTTATTTGGTAAGACCAAAATGGGAGGTAGCCCTCCTCCCTAGTTGGCATGTGACAGTCACAAATGTGGAACAAAGGGGCCTGTCTTTCTACAATGTTGCAATCTGTGGAATCTGAAAAGCCTGTGCCATCAATTTTGCTCATTTCTCAGGTGCATGGCAAGACTGCTTCCAGGTCCCCTGAGTTCAGACCACCATGATCCCATGTCCGCATTATTCCTGGCAAGCAGAGACACGGCATGAGGACAACGAGTGCTTTGTCCCAGGTGCCTGGAACCCACCTGGCCTACATGCTCTCTCCCTGCACTGGCCAGTCCCACAACTCAACCTGACTCTCTGACATCCTCTCTTTACTCCATGCCATCTTTTAAAAGCTTAAGATTTCCCTTTTTTACTATGTCACCTCACAGAATGAGGCCTTGAACCTCATTCTGGGCCTTGAACCAGGAGCATGAGATCACTCCCCTTGGAAGGCCACCCAGCCTGTGGGTGAGTGGCAGAGCTGACTCTACCTCATATGCTCTTTGGCCAACCTTTGTGTGGGTAGCACTTCACTTGCTCCTTGGCAGCTCACAAAGCTCATTTCATCAAGCGTGTTGCATAGTCAGGGAGGTGTTCCTTACACCTCCAGGAGGCGGGGGTGGAGGGAGCAGCCCTTTCTCATCAGCTCCTCCTCACCCAGTTTTCCCCAGGCCTGGCTGCTCCGAATTGCTCCAGATTGCACAACAATGATGGGTACAGCTGCTCCCGGTGTGGTGGAGAGAAGCACAGCTGCTACTTACCTTCAATCTTGCAGTCAAATCTAGCAGCACTTCCCTCCACGACTTCTAAATCACGAATGGTCTTAGAGAAATAGGGTTTTATGTGGGGCTTTTCCTCAGCGACAGCCTCAAGGAAAGATTGGGACACATCTTCTGGAAGACAGGGGAGAAGACCAGGTCATTTCTTCATTCCTTGTTCTCTCCTCTCCTCTAGTTTAAAAGCACTAACTTAAAAAAAAAATGGGATAATTTAGGAAATAATGTAACTTAGAGAACCGGATCATCAGCATGCCTTTTCTCCTGGGGATGGGCAGGATGGCCTGCTGCCAAATGGTTTTTGGCATAAGACAGAACTGTGCCCAATCTGAGGAAATGTTCAGCCTCCCTGTTCCCTTACGCTGACACACTGAAAAGGGAAATCATCTTTTAAAAGGATTTCTGGCTGCATTTCCTGCTGTCTCAGGATTTAGTTAAGGGTATCTGAGAAGGATAGACCCTCGCCAGCCTTGCTGATCCTGGCACCCCGTGCCCTCCTCCCACAGGTGGTCCTTCCCCTGCTCCTTAGATGGGAGGACCCAGGTCCTACAGGCATCTTCAACTTGCCAGGGGTTCTGTTCTGCCTTTACATTGTGTGAGTGTGGATGGGATGGGGGACTGGTCCAGGGGAAAGCCATTATTGGGAGGCTCCTATATCCTCTCCCTCCATTCAGGCTATCTCTAGGTCATTTGGGGAGTGGCGGGAGCAGCTCAGGAGTGACCAGGCCCATGTGCTGCAGACTTTGTCCCCAGCTGCGAGAAAGCTCCAGAGCTGCCAGCTACTGGCCCTGCCAATTACCCTGCCTTTGTGCACCAAGGAATCTAGACTCAGCTTCTCCCCTGTAGATACAAAAAGTACCAGAAAGTGAAGGATTGGGGTGGGTCCTCTGGCCAAACGAGGCACCTCAAGAAGACAAGGGCCAGGCCCTGTGTTCACCTGAAGCAGGAGGAAGCTGAGGCCTTCACTGAGGAACACATGGGACAGCATCTCAAAAATAGCGAGAGAGTAACTAACTAGGGTCTCCAGGAGGGGCCCTGCCAGTCTCGGTCTGCCCCGCTCAAATGAGATGATTTAGCAGAATGAACAATGTCAAAAAGAACATGGACTATTTGGGTTAATTTTTGTTAAAAACGAAAACACAAATTCAGTAGAAAATAGAAGGATATTTTAACATGTTACAGAGCTATATGTGATTTTTATTTTTGCCTATCAATATATAAGTATTACTTTCATAATAAGAAAAGCAGATGCTTCTAATCAAGTCTTTGTTAATTCTTATACAAAATACAGGGAAAAGAATAGCTGAGGTCAAGACAAAAGGAAAAGTCACCAGGAAGAAAGATTAAAAAATAAAACAACTGAGGTTGTCTAGTTTTCATAGGGAAAATTATTAAACAAATAAAGCCTAAGGTTAAACAAATAAAGAATAATTACTAGGCTTAGTAGTTGTTGTCAAGGCAACCCCCAAATACTTCCAAATTTATCTTTGGAGGGTGTATTAAAAAAACGAAACAAAATAAAACCACCACCTCCAAATGTTCCTCTGTCCCCCAACCCTTTCTTTGTCCCCAGCCGTTGGAGAAAACCCTCCTTACCTTCAGATTCTAGCTTTTCTGCATTGAGCGGGCTGGTTGGCGACCCTGTTGAGGATTTCCTGCCACTGAGCCCTGAGATCATTGCCATAGAGGACAATCTTCCAATGGCTCTCACAGCATTGCCCGTTTTCTGGAAAATAGACACTGGGGTTGGACTCTGGCGGTGTCCCTAGTTCCAGCCAGGCAGTGCTGGGGGCTCTGAGGAGAGGAGCCTGGCCCAGAAGGAACAGCTGTTCCCCAGAACGAGGGCCTCTGAATGCCGAGCTTCTGCCAGAAGAGTGAGCCCAACCTTGCTCTGCTCAGTACTATCAGCGTGTCAGAAGATGTTCGGGGAATGGAATGGGGCCTGGAACTGATCTGTGCGTTAATGTGACTAAACAAGGTCAACATGAGACAAAAACCCTTTCATACTGTGCTTCAACTCCCATAAAAGGGATAGTTTATATAAAGCGACTGCAGGCTGAGACAGCTCCAGAGACTTATTGCTGACTGGGCCTAGTGTGGCTGTTTCTCGTAAAAAGATGCCAGCAGTGGGATTTTGATTGGTCAAAAGAATAGTTACTGCAGATCACACAGGTCCTGATGCAAAAATGCCAGAAGAAAACCCAACAAACAGCTTCCTAGCTTTCTGTTGACCTTGGGCAAGTCACTTAACTTCTCTGGGCTTCAGTTTCCTTTTCTATATAAAGAGGGGCTTGGACAAGACGATCTCCAAAGTCCTATTTAGTTCTGTTTATGATCTGGATACTTAAGAGATTTGGAGAAACACTCTGGCTGGCCCCAGCACAACTCTGTGACTGTGCAGTGAGCCCTGGAGGGGTGTTCGCCTGTGGTGCACACTCAGGCATCAGAAAGCAGGGCCCACAGGTATGAAAAGCAATGGCATTTTGCTTTTCTGAGACTAAGTTTGGGAGAGGACAGAATTTCTCCTGAAAAAGCTGAGAACCCCAGATGTAATTGCTCTGCATTGTGAAAATTCTACCAAGTGTAGGGTTTAGGTCGTGAAATCCCCAACAATGTACAATTGTGTCCCTGTTTCTTATCTTTCAATAAAATTTCCTGCCCTTTTTCTAAGCTCCATTGGAATGACCAAGAAAACGAAGGCATAACCAAGTCCTTCCACCCCTGCACCCAGAGCATTTTTGTCCGGAATCCAAAGGCTGTGTCACCACAGACTGGCCACTTGTCCCCCTCTGAGAGATGACAGAAACAGCCTCTTTGTAGGCACGTGGCTTGTATACACTCACAGGACCTCAAACTGTACCAGTAAAGCCATTTTCCTCCTCAGTTAACTTCACATACTCAAGTATTTCAGCAAAGCTTGATTTCTTTCTTTCTTTTTTTTTTTTTTTTAACTCTTATATGTTATCTTTTGTTGTTGTTGTTGTTATTGTTGGGGAATCACTGAGGGTACAAAGAACCAGGTTCCACCGCTTGCATTTGTTAGGTAAAGTCCCTCTTATAATTGTGTAGCAAAGCTTGATTTCAGACTACTTGGAAAGTTAGTATGCTTCAGTAAAAAGATTATTTTGAAAGCAAAGAACTTCAGGATACTAAGGAATCACATGAAAAATTGTATGTGCGTGCACATGTGCGTGTATGGTTTTCGTCGAGACTTGCTACAACCCCAACCACTTTCTGCCCCCTCCCCTTCTTGTTGCAGACTGTCTCATGCATTTTGGACAGACATTCCACCTTGCTCTGTCCTCTGGCCACCTGTTCTTGCACATATCACTAGTGTGGTATGGCTACGCTTCTGGCCTCCTGCTGCCATGGTGAGGCTGGGTTGCTGAACAGAACACAGGAAGCCACAGGTAGAGGTAATAAGGAAGAAGGTGAGAGAAGGCAACTAGACAGCTTCACTGCATGCAGAAGCACTGTGCCCCTGCAGAGAATGCCTCTGCAGACTGATGCCAGAGGCAACCTTTCATTCTCTTCTGAGAGAGGCTGTTACCGATGCCATGGTTGGTCTGTTTGTTGTGCTAGCTGGAGTGTGGGGAGACTAGAGACTCGTTCTTCCCATGGGAGGTATCTCTACCCTGGGGGAAAGGGTGGTGCCAGCTGTGGCAGCCCTCCCTATGGGAGTCAATATCAGACTATGCCACTTCCTAATCTGCCCAAATTCAGACTCTGCCCTTCTCAGTGGGAGATTCCCTTTACCCAGCACTGATTGCTTTGCCCTGGAGTGGGCGTCTCCAAACTCAGAAGACTGGTTTCCAATATGGGGCAGGTTAGTTCTCTGGCCACCAATTGCTGGGTGACCTTGTGCAAATCAGTTCCTATCAGTGTCATTAGACTAGAAGATTCTAATCTTCTTCTTTTTTGGGGGTAGACAGAGTCTCACTTTGTTGCCCTTGGTAGAGTGCCATGGTGTCATAGCTCACAGCAGTGGGCTCAAGTGATCCACTTGGTTCACAGCCTCCCAAGTAGCTGGGACTACAGGCGCCCACCACAATGCCCAGCTATTTTTAGAGATAGAGTCTCTCTCTCTTGTTCAGGCTGGTTTTGAAATCCTGAGCTCAAGCAATCTACCCATCTTGGATTCCCTGAGGGCTGGGATTATAGGCGTGAGCAACCAGAAGATTCTAATCTGGCTTCTCTAGTCTTCTGCCGAAAGACTGTGATTCACACCCATGGACACTTCCCTGAGCCAGGGGCTCCCTAATTCCAGACACCTGCATGGGTACTGATTTGGAAGGTCTCCACTTGGGTGGTGGTGCAGACAGGTACCTTTTCTCTTTCTGATTTTAATGTGTAAGGAAACAACTAATATGAAGTTATCAGAATGAGGCAAACAAAAGAGTTATAGTATTTCAAAGGAAGTAGCAAGTATATTAACAAATAAGTAGGCCTCATATAGGGGGACATTTCCTAGCAAATAGAGATACTCAGCATGTAATTTCTAAAACAGGGAGAAATGTAAAAAATGCACAGTAGGGAAAAATTTAAAAACACTCTACATCAGAATTCAATCTTCAGAAACTGATTACAGAAAAAATAATGGGTAAGGAAGTTCTCTGTCAGAACTCTGTATGTTCTGGTCTTCTAGTTTCGTGCTTTTGAGCTGAAACTTGGTTGCTGCTTTACTGATCAAGACCTTTGGGAATTTTTGGAATAGCAAAACAACCAAGTTTCAATTCTCTAATTTCCATCCTTGTTTTGAGGAAGCCTTTTTCTTGTTTGAGAGCAGCTTGGTTCCTTGTCCCTGGTAAGCAGTATCTGTACTAACCTCCTTGCACCCCACCCCTTGGAAAGCTGGCACGGCCATGCTGGTGTACAGACTGCAGAAACCCCAGGATTAGAGTCTTTCACTGCTAAAACCAAAACAGTCCCTGGCAAAACAAGGCACTCTGGTTACTTCCACACCAGCCTGTTAGATATGGGGTAGGAGGCTCCCTACGCCATATATGCCAACAGTCTCAAGATTTCCTCTGGGCAATATAGACTATCCAAATGGATGGCCAAGAATACTCTGAGCAATATCAAGTCTAATGCTTTCTCCCCTATTGCCCTTTGGTCGATGCTGCTGGTAGTTCCCAGAGAATAATATGGTTGCCCAGGGACCTCCAACTCATTGCCTTTGCTTCTGGTTTGTGTGCAGAAACCCTGTTATCCTGCTGAACTCACCTATTCCCCTTGCTATGCCTCACCAACATGTCTTTGTACAATTTTTCATGTAAGTTTAAAATGTATCTTCTTTCAGAATAACTTCCTTCTAAGATGAATAATATGATTAGTCATCTATACCTAACCAGTCTGGCCTGCAGAGCTTTGTTCCTATGTCACTGCCATCCTCCGGGGGCCTTTTATGAAAACCACAGAAGAACAAGGAGATCCTTTCTCTGGCACAGCTGGGCCTGCCCTGGCCCTCTCTCACTCTCCCATGGCCCACTGGCCCCACTTCATCACACAGAACCTTGGCTGCTGCAAGAGCGAACCCCCTATTCCAGGGGGAGTTGAGGTAATGAGGACTGGAGTTAAAATATGGAAAACAGTTGAGACAGAGTCTCACCATTGCCCTCAGTAGAACACCCTGTAGTCATAGCTCACAGCAGCCTCAAACTCTTAGGCTCAGGCAATTCTCTTGCTTCAGCCTCCCAAGTAGCTGGGAATACAGGTGTCTGCCACAGCACCTGGCTATTTTTTAGAGACAGGGTCTCGCTCTGGCTCAGGCTGGTCTCAACTAGTGACTTCAAGTGATCCGTCTACCTCAGCCTCCCAGAATGCCAGGATTACAGGTGTGAGCCACCTCACCTGGCCCTTTTAATTCAAATTTAAAGTTTAAAGCTTGTAGGGTATGAAAACCATTTCAACACTTTCAAATAAATTTTGTAAACACATTAGTGTCCTAACAGAAATGCTTATGCTTTTGTTGTAAGTTTGTCATAAATTCAACAAAACTGATTACTGCATTTGGGGAAATTATTTTGCAGACATTGGATATCGTTATTGCTTTCTAGAGTTGCACTTTTGACGCATATGAATAAATAATTTAAAACAAAAAAATATGGAAAACAGTTTCCTAAGGAAGCACCATAGCACACGATGGTCACCCACAGCTAAACTAGTACCAGGGAAATTATGCTTCTGGGATGTTACTTGTTGGGTGGGATTTTCTGGACTACTTTTGTGTGTGTAATTTTGTGCAACCTGACCACTGATTTTCTTTTTTTTTTTTTTGAGACAGAGCCTGAAGCTGTTGCCCTGGGTAGAGTGCCATGGCATCACAGCTCACAGCAACCTTGGGAGGCTTAAGCAATTCTCTTCCCTCAGCCTCCCAAGTAGCTGGGACTATAAGCACCCATCATAACACCTGGCTATTTTTTGGTTGTAGTTGTCATTGTTGTTTGGCAGGCCCGGGCTGGATTTGAACCCGCAAGTTCTGGTGTATGTGGCTGGCGCCTTAGCCACTTGAGTTACAGGCGCTGAACCTGACCACTCATTTTGTGGAAAAATCATTTCCAGATGCTGCCACCTATATTAAAATATGACATTAAGGTTCCTTCTCTGAATTCTACCCTTCCAAAAATCCAATGGTTAATAATGTTTCCTGACTGATCTGGCTGAAGGAATCCACTTGCCTCCTCTCCCATTTCCTTATCTCTTTACCACACTTACTCCCAGTGTTCAGCCATCCTCCTGGCCACGGTCCACCTGCAGAGGTTCTGAGGTGATAAGGCTGCTCCCCTAACCCACAGGCTCATCCAAACAAAATCCAGTTCAACTGTCCTCAGAGGACTGCCCCTTCCTCATACTAGCTACCCTATCTTTTCAGAAGTACCTTTGTGAGATCTGCTGGCCGTAGGATCATTAATAAAGCCAAGAATTTATTTTGTAGACCTCTTTCTGGTTTTTTTGTTTGTTTGTTTGTTTGAGATAGAGTCTCACTCTGTTGCCCTGGGTGGAGTGCTGTGGCTTCATAGCTTATAGCAACTTCAAACTCCTGGCTGAAGCGATCTTTTTGCCTTAGCCTCCCGTGTAGCTGGGACTATGGGCACCTGCCAGAGCACTTGGCTAGTTTTTTTATTTTTAGTAGATGTGGGGTCTTGTTTTGCACAGGCTGGTCTCAAACTCCTGAACTCAAGTGATCAACTGGACTCCCAGAGTGCTGGGATTACAGAAATAATCCTTGGTTTTGGTTTTTTTAAAGAATATTTGCTACTCTGATCCTAATGGCACCAGAAAATAAGCAGCACAGGTGTTTGCCTTAGAGTTGAAGGAGGCCAGGAGACCCACCTAAACCTTCACGCAAGGGGTCTAACCCTAACCAAGAGCTGCCTTCAACTGCAAAGGTGTGCTCAGGGTGGAGGTCCCTGAAACCCCACACCCATGCTCCCTCTCTCAACCTTTGTGTAAACTTATACTTTTCGAGGAAGTTATGGTTTAGTTGCCCCATGTGGCAAATGACGAGGGTTACAGTTGTTCCCCAAACAGTGATTTCCTTTTTCTCTGCACCTAGGAAAGGTCTCAATGCCCCCAGGTCTCCTGAGTCTCCAGCTAAAAGACACTGCTCCCTGGACCTTTCCTCCCCTGCGCTGTCGCCCAGCCCTTCTCTGTGTTCTAGCTCAGGTGCCATCCCTAATCTCAAACTCCTGCCCCGGAAGCATTTGCTCATAACCACAGCCACCTGTGGCTATCATCTGCTCTGCACCCCTGCCCACACCCAGGCTGTGGAATGGAGAGCTATGGTGATAGCTCGTAATTCCTTGTGTGCTATGTTCTTCCACGCCCAGTTCTTCTGTTCCTGTTACACATCCCTGCCCTGAGTACAGAAACCATGTGCTCGCCAGCAGCCCAGGAATGTTTGAAAATCCTAACTGTAACAATAAAATTAATAAAAATAGATGATAATGGTAATAAATAAGTACTCCCTGGTTTTGGATGATCTTACCCATCCTGTTACCTGAGGCAGCAGTTTTGTATTGTTAAGACTGTGTGCTTTGTTTTTTGTTTTGTTTTGTTTTTGAGACAGAGCCTCAAGCTGTCCCCCTGGGTAGAGTGCCGTGGCATCATAGCTCACAGCAACTTCCAGCTCCTGGACTCAAGTGAGTCTCCTGCCTCAGCCTCCCAAGTAGCTGGGACCACAGGCCCCCACCACAACACCCAGCTATTTTTTGGTTGCAGCCATCATTGTTGTTTGGTGGGCCCAGGCTGGATTCGAACCCGCCACCTTAGGTGTATGTGGCTGGCACCTTAGCCACTTAAGCCACAGGCGCCGAGCCAAGACTGTGTGCTTTGGAACCATGTAGGAGGTATATGTGTGATCCTAGGTGACTTTCCTAACCCCTTGTCAGCCTTGGTTTGTCTGTAAAGTGGGGATAATAATAGTACCTGCCTCACAGGATTAAAAGACAGTGCATAGAAAGGGCTTTGAATGGTCCCCAACACATGGCCAGCCTCAGTGCCTATTAGCTACTGATATCATTTCTGAACATGCACCCATGGTAGGTGTTGTACTGGAGGTCACGTGAAGATGATCTCATATACTTAGCACAGCAATGCTGTGAAGTTGGTACCACTATTACCCACTTAACTACTGAGAAAACAAATCCACAGCAAGGTTAAGTCATTTACTAAGGACACGTAGCTATTAACATACAGTATCCCTAGAGGGTGGGGGCCATGTCTTTCTCTCCCTCACTGTACAGAAATGTGAGACCATCACACTACCTTTAGGGAGATCACATTCTCCAGTGTTGCCAACTAGGCCTCATGCTGCTCATCCTGTGAAGATATGAAGATATGACCTGAGTAAGGGCCAGGCTGTGTGAGGCCCCTCCGACACGATGCTGAGCAGGTTCTTGGAGAGAGCTGTGGTTAGGAATCCAATTTCCCCTGAGAAAGGGACTCAGTGCCCAGGACTAAGCAGACCACTGTACCTTAATCAGCTGCCTAAATTGGTCCAAGACTATTTCAGAAATGAATCTAAACTTTCTTGGAGTTGCGGCCAAGGAAAGCTAGGAATAAAAGTGGCTTAAATAAAGAAAACACAAGGGACAAGATCCCAGTCCAAAGTGACCCTCATGTTACCTGCCATTTCCTTCTTGCCATATATTTCTTCATCCGGTCCTTGGAGAGCTTCTTGGCTTCCATGTTCTTGGTGTCCTTCATTAGCCACGGATGCTGGAGGCACTGGGTGCAGTCCAAGCGGCTTCTGGTGGAGGCAGAGATCAGAGGATTTCTGAGTAGGAGGAGACTACTCAGAGGCCACTGTGGCTAGATCAGAAATGGTGGGGGTGGGGGTTCACCTGTCCCCGGCACAGGGACAGAGGTCAAGGCTCCCTACTCCCAGTCCATCCTCTGTGATCAGGTCACTGTCTTCACCTCTTCCCTCTCTTGGTTCTGGTTACACTAACTAGACCCAGCATAGCTCAGTGTCATGAAGGCCTTACCATCATGAAAGCAACTGGAGCCCCAGGACCTGCTCCTAGGATCTGGGAAGAGTCTGTGCTGCAAGGCCAACACTTCTGGGGAGGGCTCATATCACTGGGCACGTGAGAGTGGGGCCCTTGAAGCCTAATCCTTCTGCCTCCCTGTCCAGTGGGAGGTATAAATACCAGGATAAAATCTCTGTGAATCATTGAATTTTCAAGTCTTATGGTGCAATGGAGTATCAGGTTTTTCCTGTTACAACCCAAATAAGCATGGCCTACATAAAACCTGTGAATTACGACAACCTTCGAACTGCACTGAAACTCATCTCATCCTTCTGAAAGCTCTGGGGATCTAGAAATATTTTAGGGTCATCACCTTAATTGTAACAGGACTAATAAGGCCTGAAGAACCAAATGCTAACATACATATAAAAATGACTGCAAAGCAGTAAACAAGATGTTAGTAATCTTTAGATAAAGGAATTATGGATGAATTAAAATTTTATCAATGCTTCAACTTATCTATAATTTGCATGTATTACTTTTATAATAGAAAAGGCTTGTTTTTTTTTTTTTTTTTTTTGAGACAGAGTCTTACTTTGTTGCCCTCAGTAGAGTGCTATGGCATCACAGCTCACAGCAACCTCAAACTCTTGGGCTTAAGAGATTCTCTTGCCTCAGCCTTCCAAGTAGCTGGGACTACAGGTGCCTGCCACAATGCCCAGCTATTTTTATTTTTTGGTTGTAGTTGTCATTGTTGTTTGGCAGGTCCAGGTTGGATTCAAACCTGCCAGCTCTGGTGTATGTGGCTGGCACCCTAACTGCTGAGCCACAAGCACCAAGCCGAAAAGGCTTTTTTAACAAGTGCTGATGGATGGACATTGCTGAAGAGATGCTGGGTATAAGAGTTGGTGGAAATTTAGGGTCTTGATCTATTTGAATAAGATCAGTTCTTTGGTGAGTTCATTTCATGAGAACAGAGGGGCCCAACACAACCTGTTACTGATTTAATTCAAGGTCAGATGAAAAAATAAGGTATATATACCAACTCTTTAGTAAATGAAGATGGGTTGACAAAAGCCATTCTCAGACAAGTCACCCTCAGAAAAGTCATTCTCAGAGGGCTCAATCTCCTAAAGCACCTTGGGCATTGGGAGCCCTCACATGGGAAGGGAATTTAGACCCCCACAACATCCTAATTCTCTTTGGGCCGTGCCCATTTCTGATACAGACTGTGACAGCAGCAGGCTGGAAACCTCCCTGTGAAGGAGTGTGAAATGTGGCCTGTGGGGGAGTTTGGCCCTGAGCTGGCTAAAAAGGACCTAGAAGGGGGAGGGTAGCAAGAAACCAGACAGAGGTATCTCAGTTACTCCCTAGCAGTGTCCCAAAGCAACTGACTTCTGTTCTGATCGGCACGTCCCCAGAGGGCAGCCAGCTGCAGACTCACTAGGCTGTAAAGTTACCAGGGAAGGGCCACCCCTCCCTTCTCCCTGCCCCAGCCATCTCAACTTCTCAGGCAAGGCTGCAAGTGCTTCCGAGGAGGATGGAGGATTGGATGAAAGATCACCACGTTGCTCCAAGCTTCTGGGCGCACCTACAGCCAGGCCCTGCCTCATCTGGCCCATAGCTACAGAGTGGGTGAGCAGCTACCAGGCCAGCTGGTCTCACCTGTCATCCTACTGCTCCCTTCCCCTGGGCAGCTCTCTCCAGGGTGCCCCTCTCACCAGGACAGTCTTCATCAACACATCTGCCCACCACCAATCCCTCCTCCTCCGGGCTCTGGTCTCTTTCACTGCCCTTTGCCCACAGGCTCAGGCCTAGGCACACTGACCTCCCATTGTTCCTGACCATTCCACATTCACCCACTGACTCCTTGGGCCGTACCAGGGGCAGAGGTGGGGAACTTCACAGTCCACACTGTTGGGGTCTAGGGGACAGAGATGGAGCTGCGAGAGGGCTGAACCCACTGATCTGGGGTCACTGCCCTTTAGGCAGTGTTAGAAGGTACCTGGCCATATTCGGGAAGGCAGCTGCTAAAAATTCAGATATTGAAAACACACCAAGCCATAATAATCTGGGGACAAGATCAGGAGGCATGAACAGGTCCTAAGGATGCCTCTGTCACTGCTTTTGTTTGTTGACAGGGTGATTTCCTTGCAACCTTTGAAGAGGAGTTGAGGTTCCAGACGCCTTTGACAGGCCACAACCAGAAAATAAAGGGGGTGATCATTATTCAAGCTCCTTCTCCACCTGAGGCTGGTAGGTCAGGTGCTGTTTTTCAAGTCAGGTTTCTGTACTGTTTCTACAGATAAACACAGCGTCTAGGACCAGGGAACAGGGGCCCCGGAATACCCCTCCCCTCCCAACGTCACTTGGGCTGGGTCTGTCATAATGCCCACCCTCCCCTCCTCAGGGAACGCCAGGACTGTCTGGGCCTGGGTGGAAGAGGAGCTCCAGCAGGCAAAGGAAACCCCTGCCTTCCGCCCCCAGTGCAGGGAGAGGGGAGGCTGCAAAGACTGAAATCTCAACTCATTACTTCATATCTTTCTTCAGCAAACTGCTGATAAAATCCTTGGCATCATCGGAGATCTCATCAAAGGCCTCGTCATCGAAGTCCCAGGTGGCTGAGGTAACATTGGATAAGGTTTCGTTATCGTTGTCACCCATGAAAGGGGAAAGTCCACTGACCCTGGGGAGGGAAGAGCAGGAAACAGGGATCAGCGAGGAGAGCAGGAAGGTCCCCACGTGAGTGCTGAGGTCCGAGGTAAAAGACGGCAAGCCCCCTACACCCTCAAACTCAGGCTCTGTGAGCTCTGTTCCTGTCTTTCCTTCACTCATGGAAAGAAAACAGGGTGTGGCTCCCCAGAAGTTCTTGTGGCCTGTGATGTCTCGGTTGCTTTTAGGTTATCACCTGCCTCTTGACGGCACCTGCCTGGGAGGCTGAGGTGGAGGGAACTGGATTGGTTGTGAATTTCACGGGGAACTCAGCAGGCTGAAGGGTCCCTCTGTCCTTGTCTTCTCCTCCCCCCTAAACTCCAGGGACCAGACACGAGCTAGAGCGAGAATCACTGCACTCTCAGTCCCCTCCCTCCCACCTCCTTCTTTATACACCTTCAGCTTCAAGACGATGGCCCAGCACACACGTGAGGCCCAGCAAGTGTGTGCCCAGCTAATGGATGGACTTTGAATCAGCATTATGGGTTCAGGCACCTGAATTTACACAAAACCAGAAAGTTTCCCTGCCAGGTACTGTGACAGGAAAGAGCCCAGCATCTTCATTTGCTGGGTGACCTCAGGCAATTCCCCTCATCTCTGGGTCACAGTTTCCCTCTCTACAATGGAGATGCTACTACTTGACTTGGGGGGTTCACTCCTTCTTCAGCATCAGCATCACCCCGATGCAGCAGACATTCATCAAACATCACTGTGTGCTAGGCACTGGGTCAAGAGCTTAATACTGTCTCATAACGCAGGTAACCCTTAAAATGTTGTCCTGCAGCTGAGGAACCTGAGGCACAGCACAAGTATGAAACCTGCCCAGGATTTGCAGCCAGTGAGCTTTGAACCAGGCATCTGTCTCTGGAGCCTGTCCTCTTAGCTGCCGTGTTGTGCTGCTGTTTCTCTGCACATTAAGTGATTTGGAGTGTGCAGCACTAGCTCGAGGCCTGGCCCGTAGTCAGGAGCCCATCCATGACCTGAGCTACTGTGCAATTTGTGGGGTTCTCCAGACTCCCCCCCTGCCTTGCCAGTCTGTGACTGCAGGAGTGACTCATTTACTGGGAGCTTAAGCCAAACAGATGTGGGAAGGTAAAGAATCGCAAAGCTGCTGGGTGCACCGGCTCATGCCTGTAACTCTAGCACTCTAGCACTCTGGGAGGCCAAGGAAGGTGGATTGCTTGAGCTCAGGAGTTCCAGAACAGCCTGAGCAAGAGAGACCTGTCTCTACTAAAAAAAAAAAAAAAAAAACCCAGAAAAATTAGCCCGGCGTGGTAGTGCACGCAGTAGTCCCAGCTGAGGCAAGAGGATTGCTTGAGCCCAAGAATTTGAGGTTGCTGTGAGCTAGGATGCCACAGCACTCTAGCTGGGGAGACAAAAATAGAAGAAGAGAAGAAATAAAGCATCTGGATATCTGGATAGACCAGATTTGTGGTTTATCAGCCTTGCCCTTCACCTCTGGGCACCTCATCTCCATACCAGCAATCCACCCCACCATTCATGTTGAGCTAGGGCCAGCCGCATGGGTGTTTGACCTCAGAGTCCCACCTTTAGGTGGCCCCATGCTTGCTTTAATACTCTGCTGCTGAAATCTCGAAATCTTAATAATGTTTGGGAACAAGTGGTCCCAACTCTTATCTTTTGCAAATTATGTAGCTGATCCTGCCCTGACCCCAACTGAGCCCCACAGATGGGTCTGGGGCCCTCATGCTATCAAACTCTTAAATTAGGGCTTTCTAATGTCCGTTCTCCCAAATCCTTATGAATCCATCATCATAAACAACAATGTGCTAACAGCTGTGGAGCAGTTTTGGCATTCCAGAGGGCTAACTTATGAAATATACTTGTACCAAACATGGAGTTTGGGAGAACAAAATCCACATAAAATATTGGAAGGAAGCTTGCCATGGGAGGAGCCCTCTGGTTCCTTCTCTTATAAAGGGAAGAAGGCTTTTGCAATGTGACTTATCCTTCTAATCAACATATTTGTGTTTCTGAATAATAGATTTTTGTAGATGGCATTTTCGTAAAGCAAGACACTGATTTATGTTTTAAGAGGAAAGAGAATCATTCTCAGTCATGAAGAAGGGTAGGAGCTCACCAGTCTCCGAGTCTACACTGTTATATGCAACTCCTTTTCCTTCTATGGGCCACAGTTTCCCCCTTTATACACCAAGGGGCCTGCTCTAGACTTCCTAGGGGATTCCCAGCTCTCCCCACTTCTGCAATGCTGGGCGGTCTAAGCAAGCCCCATAGAGAAGCAGCCTGTCTCTGGCTTAACAGCTACCTGCTTCTTCTGGTCTTCACATTTTCCATCTGAAACCAAGACGGGGGAAGTCCTGCCACACTCAGAAAGATGACAGGAAAAGCAAACAGCCCTGCTGTGGAATGCTGAACGTCCCCTTCTGCAAACCTCCTTTCCTAATTAGGAACTGTAATCCTGCAAAGATAGGTCTTAATCTCCCTGCTGCTTCAGTCGGGGAGCTCCTTGATGCCAGCCTCTTCAGGGAGCTCCTCACCACCAGCCTTTGGTGCTCCTCCTCCAACCCATCTGTTTGAAATGCCCTCTGTACCCCTGGCCTGGTTTGTTCCCCCTGCATTCTCCCTATTAAAGAGCATGTTAAGTTGGAAACCAGGCTGAGCAAAAGTGAGACCCTTTCCCTACAGAAAACAAAAAAGTTGGCCAGGTGTCATGGCATGCATTTGTAGTCTCAGCTACTTGAGAGAATGAGGCAGGAGGATCTCTTGAGCCCAGGAGTTTGAGGTGGCAGTGAGCTATGACAATGCCACTGCACTCTGGCCTGGGTGATAGAGACCCTGTCTCAAAAAAAAGAATAAATAAATAAAAGGCTGGGTACGGTGGCTCATGCCTGTAATACTAGCACTCTAGGAGGCCGAGGTGGGTAGTTTGCCTGAGTCCACTGGTTCGAGACCAGCCTGAGCCAGAGAGAGGACCCCATCTCTAAAAATAGCCAGGCATGTGGTGGGTGCCTGTAAGTCCCAGGTAATTGGGAGGTTGAGGCAAGAGAATTGCTTGAGCCCAAGAGTTGGAGGTTGCTGTGAGCTATGAGGCCACAGCACTCTACTGAGGACAACAAAGTGAGACTTTGTCTCAGAAAAAAAAAAAAAAGAGAAAGAAACCAGAAAACAAACAAAAACTCACATCTGTAAAATAAAACATGGAATATATGTACAGCATGATGACATAAGGACAAAGAGAATGCCCAAATTTTCAGTAACAGTATTTCTGGGTGGTAGGGCTTTGCAGGACTTTTAAACTCTTTTTCTTTATTGCTAGAATTTGCATCAGGTATCATAAACAAGTCTTTTTTATTTTACCTTTTTTTTTTTTTTTTTTTTTGCAGTTTTTGGATGGGGTGGGTTTGAACCCGCCACATCTGGTATATGGGGCTGGCGTCCTACTCATTTGAGCCACAGGCACCGCCCAAACACAACTCTTTTTTTTTTTTCTAAGACAGAGCCTCAAGCTATCCCCTGGGTAGAGTGCTATGGCATCACAGCTCACAGCAACCTCCAACTCCTGGGCTCAAGCGAGTCTCCTATCTCTGCCTCCCAAGTAGCTGGGACCACAGGCACCCGCCACAATGCCCAGCTATTTTTTGGTTGCAGCCATCATTGTTGTTTGGCGGGCCTTGGCTGGATTCGAACCCACCACTTTAGGTGTATGTGGCTGGCACCTTAGCCACTTGAGCCACAGGTGCTGAGCCTAAAACACAACTCTTTACCTCCCTTCCTGTCTTATCTAGTTTTCAACTAATAGATTAATCTGTTTTTTGCACAAATCAATCTGGGTAGGTTCTCAGATGTTTTGTTTTTTCTGCACATGACATCTCCAGTGTAAACAGAGTCTCTGCATTCATGTTTCATAGTGAAATATTAGTCATTGTGCCAGTGAGTCACAAAGGTCAGGACTGCAGGGTGTCTTAATCCTCAGCCTCCCTGCAGCATGGCTCCACCCAGGGGATCTTGTGCCCAGGCTTGTTCTGCTCCCAGGGCAGAGGTCAGGAGAACAGGACTGACATGCCTCTTGGACTGCCCTTTCTCTGTGCTGTTTTGCAAGCAGCAGCTGATGACCTAGCTGCATGAGTGGCCAGCTAAGAAGACCACACATCTGCCAGCAGAACTATCCAACATGCAGGAAGGGGCTAGTCTTTTGTTCATTTTAGCCATGGGATACTAGGCTGGATTTGAGAGGACTAGGCAGGTCCACGGGTAGAGCTGAGTATCATCTGGCAATGGCTGAGGAAGCAGGCCCCTGAGCTTCAGTTTTGTTAACCACAGCCCAAGTTCTCAGAAAGCAAAACCTGGAGGTGGAGGCTGGACCTGATGAGGGAGTAGGGAGGGGTGGGGTGAGTCTGAGTTGGGAGGCGGAGGGCACCAGAACTCCTGGCCTGCTGTCTGTGCTGCTGTCCCACGAGGAGTTCGCCTGCCTCTCTGCTGCACACTCCGCTCCCTCCTGGTGTCCCCCTGACCACACCGCAGGATGGGACAGCCCTGGAAGTCTGTGCTGCTGACACACTCAGCAGGATGTGGGGGCGGGGAGGTAGAGCAGCAATTGCCCATCTGGTGTGGGGGCAGGGTGGGAGAGAAGGAATTATGGAGCAGGACTGAGGGCAGGGCTCAAAGGGTTGTTCTGGTCTACCCACAGGCAGCAGGGCAGCACCAAATCTAGGAAACAGGGGAGGAGGAATGGCAGAGGGCAGGAGGCCTCATAAAGGAGGCAGGTGTATGATTTCTCCCACATGGACGTGTGGCTCTGAGCTTCCCTGCACTTGCTCTTCCTGCCAGAAACCAAATGGGTATTGCTAACTCAGGCCTCTAGGTATTCATGTGATCTAATGTCTCTTTTCAGGCTCAGGGCGGTGGGTGGGGGCTCCACGACCCCACCTGCTCCGTCTCTACCCTGCCTAGAAGGCACAGCCCAAATCCCATGAGAGCTGGCAGCTGGGCTGGTGTCTCTGGTGCGAAAATAGGAACTGCCCTAATCTCTCTGTGGGGCGTGTGTGGGAATCACTGCAGGAGTTCTCCTGTGGGGCCAGACTCCCTACTATGACAGTGCAGTGCTTTTCCTCCCAGGCTGGCCTCCCATCTCTTACTCGCCCCAGCAAGGAGATCAGGAAGGGTTCCCTGGGACAAAGGTAGAAGTGGCCCTGACCAGTACTGCCAGGGAGACAGCCAGCTCCAAAGACGGACAGGGCAGAGTGGGACAAAGGATGGCACTAGGGGCACCAGTGAGCCTCAGCTGGCTGCTCGCCGCAGGGGCTCTACAGTTCCCAGTGGTCAGCCCCTTTTTCTGTTGCAAAGAGCAGCACTCAGAAGAGACTGTCCCAGACCTCATCCTCCACGCTGTGTAAACCAGCCCTGAAAAGCCCCAGAGGACAGTGGCTCATGGGCGGGGTTGGGGGATGGGAGGGGGTTTGTCCAAGACCCAAGAGGTGTGCAGGGCTGACCCAGGCTGAGCTGGTCTCTGTCCTCCTGGCCTGTACACTCCCCCACAGAACTCCCTGTCCAAACACCTTCAGCATCAAAATGATTACTCCATTCCGAAAACTCTGGTCTTAGCTTTAAAAGTAATCTAAAAGTTCAACGCTCAATATATTCCATTATAATTAAAAAAAGACAAAAAGAAGATAAAAAGAGTAATCTAAAAGTAAGCAAACAAGGTAGTATAGTGAATTACTGAGTTTGGTTCTCCACCTAGAAGAACTTTCCTTTTACAATAAAGTACTCTTACGATGTAGTAATTATAATTCTAGATTATAAGGCCAACCAGCAGAACAAGTGTATAAGTGTGTTCACTGAAACACACTCCAGAATGCTTGTGATAATCTAAGATGCTATAATACTCCATGTAGTTTGTAGTTGAGTAACTGTCCATCCAAGTAGAATGGATAAGTTAACTGGATTATGTTCACACAATGGAATACCACATAGCTCTGAGAACAAACACTCTACAGCAACACATCAACACCGAGTCACTGAGTGAATCTCACAGATGGTGCCAAACAAAAAAGCCAGCCACTTCTCTCTGTATGATTTCATTTATATAAAGTTCAAGAACAGGCAGAGCTAAGCCATGACATTAGACACAGGACAGAGTTACCTCTGCGGGCGGCACCAGAGGGTTGCAGGGCCCTGGAGGTGTTTGGTTTCTTGATCTGGATATAGGTGACACAGGTATGTTCACTGTGAAAATTTACTGAGCAGTCTAGCCACTGCTCTGTCACTGACCAGCAGAGATACCAACTGTCCTGGTTTGCCTGGGACTGTCTCCATTTTAGCATTTACAGTCCTATACTCTGGTAAACTGGGACGGCTGGTTACCCTCCCCAGCCTGTGGGAAGTGGGCCGCTACGTGGGCTTCCTTGGTCCCAGTCACTTCAGTGGCAAAGGAGGATTGAGTCCTGGCCACAGCCCACCAGTGAAGATGCTATGTGGAGTGGCTGGGCACGGTGGCTCATGCCTGTAATCCTAGCACTCTGGAAGGTAGAGGCAGGAGGATCGCTGGAGCTCATGAGACCAGCCTGAGCAAGAGCGAGACCCCATCTCTACTAAAAATGAAAAACTGAGGCAAGAGGATCGCTTGAGCCCAAGAGTTTGAGGTTGCTGTGATGCTGTGAGCTATGATACCATGGCACTCTACCCAGGGTGACAAGTGAGACTCTGTCTCAAAAAAAAAGATCCTATATGGAAAGACTGGCTGCAGGTCAACCCTGTGTCACAGTGGTGGGAAAACTGAAGGGCAAACAGCAAGGCAAGGCTCTCTGATGGCTGGAGAGGGTCCCCTGGACCAGGTGGGCCATAAGGCAGCTGGGTCTACACCGAGTAACCTAGCTGAGGACTGCTTCTCCAGGGTCAGAGATCAGTGTGAGCACCGTCCAGGCCTCAGACAACCCCAGGAGGGGCAGGCTGAGCCCCCACCCTGCTGTTTCTTACTCACCAGAGGAGCAGGGGTAAAGCACCTGGCTTGGTTGTTTATTCATCAGCCCTGTTGTTCTCAGGAGTGGGTAGGCGTGGGGAGAGGAGAGGCAGGGAAATGTATGCTCAGCCCATGCTTTCTTCACTGACCTGGGATCTGGTGCTGATCCCAGGCAGGGGAGATGACTGTTTAGGGTACAGAACTGTGTCACAGGTTCCACTGAGGTGGGCTGTCCTAACAGGCCACCATCAGAGTAAAACTCCTGAGCATGTAAGAAAGCCATATTGCACAAAAGTCACCCCACTTCTACTGAAGCTTTTGTAGCACTGGCTCCTAAACCCAACTATGCATCAGAACCACCTACAGTGGTTCTCAACCTTCCTAATGCTGTGAACCTTTAATACAGTTTGTGTGGGTTGCAACTCACAGGTTGAGAACCGCTGATCTACAGCCTTTTCTCAAACTTGGGTCTGAGATACTTCCAAGAAAGTATCCTTTAGAAGTCCTCTTCAAGTTTTCTGTAACAATATATTTTTTCTTTTGTTTTGACAACAAAAATACTTCTTACTAAATAAACACATATCTCATCTTCAGCAAGACCATCCTGTGACTGCACATTGCCACACAAGTTCAGGGCCTTTCTGAGGCCTCAGGGACAAAGTCAGCAAGACCTCACCCACCAAGAGTGTGTTCTAAGGGCCGTGCTAATCCCAGTGTGGTCCTTAGAGCAGCACCGTTGGCAACATGAAGCCTGTTAGAAACGTGGAATCTCAGGTCCCCCAGACCTGAATCCAAACCTGCAATTTAAGGCAATGCCCCCCTAGATGGTCCACGCACACAAGTGACCTAGGTTGCTGGCCACCCCTCTCTTCCTGCAGCACTGTTAATTGAAATGTCTTCATATTTTCCACCTGATTTCCCAATTCTAATTACTGTGCCAATCGGTTGGTCCCACTGAAGGCTCTGTTCTCAAAAGTCCTTATACTGGACTCAGAGATGAGGCAGGCCTTTGGGGTCCCCCTCCCCTGAGGGTGGGGTGCTGTCCTCTGAAGACAAGGAGGATACCCCGAGATATGCACCTGGCTCCCTCTCTCCTCTTAGAGCCACCTACACAAGTGAGGACACACATACAGCCGCATTCCCACCCTCCTGGCCGAGGGCCCCAGGCTGGGTAGCCTTGGGGATAGTGAGGGGCCCAAGGTGGGGACCTTGTGTGTGGAGCTATGTAATGCTACAGAATGTGATTCAGGCTACTGACCTGTCTGGAGCCCACAGCCTCCTGACTCCGGGGTGGGATCCCCACCATGACCCACCCTGGCCACTTCCGCATAGCGTCGGGATAGCCTGGGCACCTTCCACGAGACCCTGCCCCAGCCCATGTGCTGGGCACTCACAGGATATAGCAGATGACTCCGATGCTCCACATGTCTGTGGCGTAGCTGATTGGCTCATAGTTGATCACTTCGGGAGCCACAAACTCTGGGGTGCCGAAGAGGACCTTGAGAGACCCAGCGTTCTCTGAAACCAGGATAGAGAGGGATCAATCCCCAGCATATCACAGGGTAAGGGACTGCCCTCCTCTGTGGGTTGGCCCTAACCTAGCCCTGGGTGCTCTGTCCTTGGGATGGCACAGAGACATTTGGCCTCCTTGTAAAGCAAGGACATCAATACATGGCACATTTATCTCCCACGGGTGGGGCAACCAGGGAGAGAAGAGGCCAGTAAAGCACCTGCCATGTGATCCTTCTGACTTATGCTTAATAATAATCTCTAACATTCACTATGTCTTATGTTCCCTGCTATCAGCTTTACAAGGATTTTCCCATTTAATAGTCTCACCAATCCTAAGGGGTGATACCTGTATTACCAGCGATGAGACTGAGGCCAGGGAAGTGATTCCTCCACTCAATAAGTGGCGGTCAGACTCAACCCATGTGACTCCCAAGCCATGCTTTCCCCAGCTCACCCACTGCCTCAACACAGCTCCATGGTGGTCCTGTCCTCTGGAAGCTGCTGGGAGGGCA
The DNA here is from genome assembly GCF_000181295.1 of Otolemur garnettii. Taxonomy (NCBI): domain Eukaryota; kingdom Metazoa; phylum Chordata; class Mammalia; order Primates; family Galagidae; genus Otolemur; species Otolemur garnettii. The sequence continues at coordinate 2,134,504 of NW_003852484.1, read as the reverse complement.
GGTGAGAGAGACCCTAACTCCAAGGCAGCACCTCTTAGCCATAAAAGATCAGAGTTGCCCATTAGTACCTGCTGTAGGTACCAGCTGTAGGAGGAGACAGTCAGCAGTGGGGGTGGCCAGCCTGCGGCCTATGGGCTTCCTCTACTCTTAACTTTGCAGGGCCTGTGAAAAGTGTTCTACAACAAAGTCATTACCAGTCCTTATGATAGGGAAGGTTTGCCCCCAACTCCTGCTCCGAGGCCCTTCCGGCTACATTTGAACCACTTCTGAGTTTTCTTATCATTCCTTGGTGGAGACCACTGTCTTCACAATATCCCTGCAACAGAGAACTTGAATGTTGTGTTCCTTGCTCTCTGATGCTGCCAGCTCCTGAGGCCAGTGGCCTCCCTATCCGTTTAATGTTAGTGGTTATTGTTCAAAAGCAGGCCCTGCTGGGGGCGGGGGCAGCCCCCACTCTGCCCCTGTAGGAGAGAGCAGGACCGGTGCAGTCACCTGGCATTGGGGCATGATAGTTGCCTGGCTGCACTGACCACCAAGCCAATCGTGACCTATCTGACCCCTCTTTCCTTTTTATGAGAAACACAGCCTCAACCAGAACTGGGTGTCCTGGGTGGCATTAGTGTGGCCAGCTCCTTCCTACTCCCCCTCCAGTAGTGAAATAAAGGCCAGCCTACCCTAGCCCTGGGGCTTGTTGCTAATAGGCCAGTGGCCGAGTCGGGAGGTGAAGCTGTTTTCTCAATTACTGAGACATCAAAGAGGTACAGAAGCAGAGTGGATGCAGGTGAAATGTGAGGCAGGCATTTGCTGACCAAAGTGCTTTCAGGGCGGAGTTTGAAGGCCTTTCCACTTCTCCATTCTCTTCCTCTGCCCAGTGTGGGAGCAGCAGAGCTCCCTGGACTCGGCCCAGGGTTCCCTACTCCAACCCTTGCACTTCCCCTGGATTAAGCTGGGACTTCCTGGGCAAACCTATTGTGAACACTGGCATCCTAGTCTCTAAGTTGGGGCTTATAACATCTGCCATGCCTGCCTCACAGTGAGAATCTTTTTTTTTTTTTTAATTTGAAAGTGCTCTGTAAACTGTATGGTTTGATAAAGATGAGAGAAACCACCGTGACCTACATAAGTTTTGCCACTCCTGGCACCAGAGTGAAAAACAGAAGAGTAGATAATCATTGTCATCACTGTCATGCACTGTTCCTACCACTTTACCTGCAGTAACACATCTGATCCCTCTAACAACTCTATGAGGCAGACACTAGTATTAAACCCTTCACAGGTAAGGAGGCTGAGGCTTCCACGCACACAGCAGTAAGTGGTCGGGGCAGGACTGGAACCTAAGCAGTCTTCAAGGTCTCGGGTTTAACCCCTACACTGTCCACTTCCTCTACCTGCCATGTGTGGAATGTGAACAGCCCCTGCCACTATACGGTGGGGACAGCAGGTGGAGGGACTGGCCTTACCTAGCCTTCTGGCCAAACCGAAGTCAATGAGCTTGATCCTGGTGCCTGTCTTGTTGACACACATGATGTTCTCGGGCTTGAGGTCCAGGTGCACGATGCCCTGCCGGTGGATGTACTCCACGCCCTCTGAGATCTGCCGCATGTACTTGATGCACTCGCGCTCCGTCAGCTCGAAGTCCTCATCAATGATGCGCTCAAACAGCTCACCCCCAGACACGCTGTGGGGACAGGGAGTGGGGATAGCAGAGGGGTCAGATCACAGCACTGTGTGGGCCGGGGGGGGGCAGGGAGTGTGCCCAAAGGGAGGCTGGGGGAACAGACTGGCAGGAAGACCCAGGGTACAGGGGTGATAGGCACATTCTGCACAGTTTCCTGAACTCCATCTTTCATCACCAGAGTAGGGTCCAAGGCCATCTTCGGTCCCTGGAGGAGGGCCAGGGCCTCCTGGACTCCTGCTTGGGAAGCCCTGCCCTGTGCTCGCTAAGCTGTTGGGACATTGAGGTCAGCATCTAGGCCAGGCTGTTTCAGAGGAGGGTGTGAATGAAGACACCCAGACATAACCTCCTTCGCAAAAAGAGGGACCACTGGGCAGTCTCTTCCTCTCAAATGATCACAGATGCATAAGGGAACATTCTTGTACTTTAGCTGTATTGTTTAGTCACAGGGAACTAAAGTTTAAAACACAGTTACCACGAGCATTTATTTTGCATAGGCAGAGACAGAAAAAGATCTCCAACAATAAGGAGCCTCAGCAGATGTCCTACAATTGGTTGGTTGTAACCCATCGGACCCACATCTGTGGTAGATTTGCCTACTCCAGCTAGGCCTACAGCATCATTACTCCCTTTGGCCATAACCAGTGTGTCTCCCCTGGGCCACTTCCTCGCCCAGGCTGGAATGTAGTCCTTTCTACCTGGGTAGACACTAGATCCTTCCATGTCCAATCAACTCCATGCTTCTGGAGCCACAGCTGCTTGGTCCTCAGCCAAAAATGGCTCCAGGGCCTCTGCCGGCCTGCCCTTCAGTGAGAACGAGGCCCCACTGCTTTAGTTGTCCCAGTCCTTTAACCTTCCTCCCTTGCTCACTGCTCAGCAAATTTAAAGCATATCCTTGGTCACTTATGCAGTACCCAGATATTATATCAGTAAGCTCACCTTTCTACAGCAGCCAGTGGGTCTACCAGTTGAAGAAGGCTGGGTGGGCTTGGTTCTTAGCCTGTCCTTGTATAAGGGTGTACCCTCTCTTCAGTGGAGCCATTGTGAAGAGGGAAGAAGCTAAGTTTGAATCCTGTTTCTGCCTTTTGCAAGCTGTGTGACCTCGGGTAAGTTGGTTAACCTTTCTGAGCCCATTTCCTTATCTGACCCTACCTCATAGAGCTGGAATGTAGAATCCTTTGGAAAGTATCATGCCTTAACATACACTAGGTGCTCAGTACAGATTAATCATTATTTGACAACTTGTGGTGGACCAAATGGATCTCATCTCTAACCCCTGCAGGAGAGAGAGAGGGAATGGGAGAGAGATGCATTGTGAGGCCCAGCTTGCCACAGTGTGTCTGCCACAGGACACACTTCAGAGCTGGGTAAGTCAGTCTGTGCTGGGGCCACTGAGGGGAGCTGAACAGCTGCCTTTAACCAACCCGAGAAGGTCCCTGCACAGCCAGCAGGTGGCGCTCTTGTCCTTGTGTCCTCCATTTCCAGAGCTCTCCACCAAGGCTCCAAGCTAACCCAACTCTTAACATCGCTGTTTCAATTTCCTCATCTGTAAGATGCAGATAAATATAGCACCACCTCACAAGGTTGCTGCAAATGATGAATACTGTTAATACTGCTGATGAATACTGTTAATATTCATGTTAGTACAGGTAACATGTTTAGGAGTTCGATGGCACATAGCTCGATGTTAACTATCAATTTTTTTATTTCGAAGAATCACTTGGGACTCTTGTTAAAAATACAGATTCTTAAACTCTTCCTCTGGAGACTGAGATTTAGAAAATCTTGGGAGAGATCTAAGGATCCATAGTTTTAATAAGTACCCCAGGTCATTCTTATGACCAGACTAGACTGTGAGAATGAGAAATACTGGCTTTCTCAACTATCTTTCCTGGGAAGCCAGTTGAAATTCATATCTTCTGAAAAAATCTGTCCGTTTCCCCATGAAATGATCTTTCCCGCCCTGGGCATCCACAACCTTGTTTCTCTGCTCTTTTTCTTTTTTAATCCAGTCAGCCTTAGAGTAAAATTGTTTGTAAACATGTCTATAAGAAGTCTGGCTCATCTCTAGACCCTTACTTGCAACTGACAAGATATGGCTCAGACAAGGTGCACCCAAATGTTTTCTTTTATATTTAAAATATTCTGAAAAGGCAAGCAACCATTATTTTCAACACCCCTGGGAACATCTGAGGCAATGAGTGGTAGAAATCTGAGCCATGGCAATAATTACTGATGCATTTTTAGAAGTGTTAACAATACTTATTCAATATAAATTCAAATAGGTTCAATCCTCTTCAAACATAAAATATATCTTGACAATTGCTCTTATGGTCTACTTTCTAGAATGGAAGGGGTTAAACAAATAGAATTAATGATTCTATAGATTTCTTTTCAAAATTCTCAAAGCTATAGGTGGAAAGTATTGGTTTGATAGAAAGAAGTTGCCGCCCTCAGAGATGGGATGTCAAAAGCTACAATTGGGCCAGAGGAAATGTGTACTTAAGAAATGAATAGTGAGTGAGTGAAATGAATAAATAAATATCTATCTCCAAAACTACCTAATCCCAAAGGATCAAATGTATCCTCCCAACTCTAGATGTTAGCCAGCCTTCATACACAGCCAGGGTAGCGGTGCTATGGGTGGACTTGATACCCAGACCCTCTCTTTGTCTCATGGCAACCCGCTGGATGGTCTCTGATACATTTTGCTAGCACAAAGGTGAGATGAGGCACAGACGGCTCAGTCTAAATTTCAGCTCCTACTCAGTGCTCAGGACCCCACTGCCCCTTGGAATGTCCCAAGCACTTCTAAAATGACAAGCCCAGGGTCCAGGCCAGAGGCCTGAAGGAACCCTTGTCTCAGAGTATACAGGGAGTATACAACTGCTATACAGGGAGGGCTTGCCAATAATCAGAAGTCAAAAGGGCCGAAGACACTGATTCTTATTTCTCACTATATTTGACCTAACACTGGGACCCTGGAATACATTTTCATTTTTCTGCATCAACAAGCATCATCCTTCTCTTAATCTCAGTTTCCCCATCAAACAAAGGGATGAACAAAAGCTGAAAATCAACCTTTCCCCTGTCAGTGGTCAAGTCTTGGAATGGCTAAGCTGGAAGGGGTACACAAATAGAAGATCAGCCTGCTCCTTTCTTCTTTGGTTGAGTTCCTATCAAGGGACAAACTTCTTCCCCCGACCACAGGCACATCTCTGGCATCTGTGCATGTAAGACCTGCTGCTGTCCGTGGGGAAGGTGTGGGGGAGAGGATAAAAGCCAGACCAGCTGAAGCCGTCTTAAGTTTTCTCTCTTTTTCCATCCAGCTTGCCAACTCCCCATTCCAAGCTAAGTATGGTATTCTGCCCACTGGAGCTGCTGCCCAGCCTTCCCCAAGCCCTGTTACCTCCTCGCCCCTCCCTGCCCTCCCCACGATCTCGCTCAAGGTCTAACTTCTAAAGATAAGACATTTCTTCACGTGTCCTCACATGCCCACACTGCCTGGACTAAGAAACCTGTTCTAGAATAAATGGAAAAGATGCAGCCCACAGGGCTATTATGAGAGTGTAATGAATGAGGCCAGGCCACGGGCTAAATATTTCCAGGAAGTGGGGAGGAAAGCTGGATTTAGGGGCTGAAAATAGATTATAAGATACAAATGGAGATTTTCTCTAAGTCCTTCAGGGTTCCACAGAATTGGAGAATTCCATAGTCTAAAGGGGGGGAGGGATCTTAAAATCGATTATTCTAATCCAATACCTTTTCACTGGTAGGATTTAACAATTACAAATTCACAACTCTATAGTAGCAGAAATTGAAGCCAGGCTTCCTGAATACTAGGGAGGAATTTTTCCACAATACCTAGTTAGACATTAAATGCTCAAAAAGTACTTTTAAGCGGAAAAAAGACCAGGATACAGAAAACGTCAATGCCTTCTACTACTAATAGCTCCCATGGGCTGGGCTTGGTGGCTCACACCTGTAATCCCAGTACTCTGGAAGGCCAAGGCAGGTGGATTGCTTGGGCTCAGGGGTTTGAGACTAGCTCAGGCAAGAGCGAGGTCCCGTCTCTACTAAAAATAGAAACATTAGCCAGCTGTTGTGGTGCATGCCTGTAGTCCCAGCTATTCGGGAGGCTGAGACAAGAGGACCACTTGAGCCCAAGAGTTTGTGGTTGCTGTGAGCTATAATGCCATGGTATTCTACCCAGGGCAATAGTGAGAGACTGTCTCAAAAAATCAAATCAAATAAAAAAAAAAACATAATAGCTCCATTATGGAGTGCCGTGCCTTACATGATTATCCCACTGAATCCTCACAGCATTCACGAGGTGGTTGTAGCATCCTCTTTTATAGATGATCAAACTAAGGATCACTACAACTGAGAAACCTATTCAAGTCAAACAACAAGTAAGAGGCAGAGTTGGGATGTGAAGTAAGGTAATTACCTGACTCAGGTCTGTGCTCTCAACCACGAGCACATTTTCCAAAGAACACAGACGGAAAGGGAATACCTGTTTGCCGAAATGCTAATGGAAGGAGGGGAGGGAAAAGACTAACTAATATCCCATTCCCAGTTAAAGCTTGGGGATGTCTTCCTGGCCTCACTGTCCCGGGAAAGAATGTCAAGATGCTGACAGTCTCCTCCACAGGACCGAGAGCCCCAAGTTCAATACGAGCAATTTGAGGATGCTCAAGGCAACTTCACAGGATCTCTACAGTATCTCTAAATACTTCACGTGTCCACACCCTTTCAATCGATCACTCCTTCACTTCTGGAAATTTATCACACAGATAAACATGGGCATAAGTGCAAAGACTATTACTTCAAATAATGCTTGTTTGTAAAAGCAAACGACTAGGAATCACCCAACTTCTTACCAAAAGAAGACTGCTTAAATGGTGGTATGTCCACAGAACCAAACCTCACAGAGCTGTGAGAACGAGGTGGCACTCTCACTAGGTGTCAATATGGAACCATCTCCCACATCAATTTGTTGAAAAAAGCTAAGTATAGAATTGTGAGTACAATAAGTTTCCTTTTGTGTTAAAAGGTAGGAAAATAAGAACATACATGTATATATGTCTAATCTATATATCTTTGCACAGAATCTTTGGAAGGACACAGACAATACCAATAAAATTGTTCACCTGTGGCGGTGGTAGGGACTTTTCCCTGTGTACCTTCTTCTATTTTTTTGAGTTGATTGTGTCATATAGTCAAAAAAATTCAGATTAAAAAAAGAAAACTCTTAAAATACTCAGGGGCAGTAGAGAACACCTGGCTTACTGATGCCAGAATGTGTGTCTGAACATGTGCATTTGTGTTGGCGTTTTGTGTGTGTGTCTACAGGTGCAAGGCCAGTGGAGGAAATGACAGATTCTGAGAAAGCCTTGGCTGGAGGTCATCTGATCCATCCCCCTGCCTTGGTACAACCCAGCAGAGAAAGAGCTACTCCCTCTGAGTGAGAAGTAAAAACAGCACAAACAAGAGCAGAACAGAGCCTACAGAGGTACAGCAACAGGCCCAGAGCGAGGGTTCTGCTCCTGGATTGCAGCCCCCAGCCCTGGCCCCCTGTCTTTCCTAGGGAGGTCAGGAAGCTGCCCTGTTCTGCCCCTTCCACTGTAAACTGCCTATAGGTCAGAGTACCCCTACTGAAACAAAGAGCTTAGGGGTAGCTTGGCTCTTTCATGGGGAGATGAGAGTGAAAAGGGTCTTGGGATCCTCGCAGTCTGCTGGGTTGTTATGGAAGGGAGCAGAGCGCCGCCAGCTGGGGCTCAGGGCTGAGGGCTCAGGACCAGCACTGCACACAGACCTCCCAGTTTGACTGGTCAGCCCTGCCATAGGCTGGTGGGTACCTTGCACATCACACCCTTGTCGCAGAGGTTTCCATCTTGGGCAGAGGTGGCTGGGTGGGACACTGGAGGAGACACATTGGGGGACTGGTGGCAGGCCACTCACATCTCCAGGACCATGACGATGTTGGCCTTTTCTTCAAAGGCGTCCACGCACTGGACTAGCTTGGGGTGGTGGAGGCAGTTCATGATGCTGATCTCCTGCCGGATATTCTCTTTCTCTTTTGCTGAATATGCCTTGAAGAATTTCCCTGCCCAGATTTTTCTAGTTTTCTTTTCCACAAGTCGAAAGACCTGTCCAAATTTCCCACTGCAAACGAAAGGGGGAGGAGAGAAAAGCCAAATTTAGCTGAGCTTTCTACTAAATTAGGGTTGGCATATTATGGCCAGTGGGACAAATCTGGCCCTGCTCTTTTTATAAGGAAGGTTTTATTGGAACAAAGCCACACCTGTCTGCTTATATACTGTCCATGGTTGTGCTGCAGTGGCACAGCTGAGTAGTTGTGACACAGCATATGACTCACAAAATCTAAAATACCAGCTACTGAGCCTTCATGGTAAAAGCCTGCTGACTTCTCCAGGGTGTCCATCCTGCAGCCCATGGGCCACATGCAGGTTAGGTGAGGACTATTTTGCTTATCTGTGGTGTCTGGTACCCTGAAATTATGCCCAGACCTTTTTTGTGCTCATCAGCTTTGGTCAGTGTTTGCATATTTAAGAAGACAACTCTTCTTCCAGTGCGTAGCAGAGAAGACAAAAGGCTGAATATCCCTGCATGAAGCACATTTCTTTTTTCTTTTCTTTTCTCCTTTTAAAAATTTTAAAAGTCATTTTCCACACTCAGTTGGAACTAGTACTTTTTTTTTAAAAAACAGAGTCTCACTTTTGTCACCGCCAGTAGAGTGCTATGGAATCATAGCTCACAGCATCCTCAAACTCTTAGGCTCAAGTGATACTCTTGCCTCAGCTCCCAAGTAGCTGGGACTAAAGGTGCCGGCCACAATGCCCAGCTAGTTTTATTAGAGATGGGGGTCTCGCTCTTGCTCAGGCTGGTCCCAAACTCCTGAGCTCAAGCAATCCACCCTCCTTTGCCACCCAGAGTGCTGGGATTATAGGCATGAGCCATGGAACCCAGCCAAAGCTTATTGCTAATGCCGACAAACCTACTCTCAACCTAGGCTGATGGAGGGACATCTCTCTTCCCCTGCCTACAGAGGGACCACAGAGTTGGGTTGAGGTGACTCTTCCCGAATGCAGAGAATCACTGAGGGACTGACTCCCTGACCCCCTCCCCCCAGCTCCCTAGCACTGATCTCTGGAGACAGCCCAGGCGGGATCTGGTTTCCCACTACTGGGAGAGCAGAGCATGGGGTTCCTCTGTGGTGGGGCTGACTCCTCTGCAGAGCTGTTGTGAGGTCTGCATCACCCCTTCACTTCCCAGAAACCACTGGAGACACAAGCCAAGTCCCATTCCTTTTTCTTCCCCTTCTTGTATTCCTCCAGGGAGGGGTCAGGTTGGGGTCTGAGTCCAGCAGCGTCTTACACATCCCAGGCAGAGCCAGAGTAAACAGTGTGAAGGGTGCTGTGAGGACCACTGTGCATTTTAATGGCATGCTCAAGCCGGGCTGGTGCTGCTGAACATGGGTGCTGATCAGGCTTGACTGACCTCTGTGGGCCAAATGGAAGGGACCCCAAAGAGAATCCCACCCAGATCTAGTCTTCTGTGCTGTGAGTTGAAGCCCAGAGAAAGCAGGTCTTGCCCATGGCTTTTGCAACTGGGCCAGTGCAGAAGCTCGCAAGCAACTCCACAGAGAGCTGGGGTGAGCGATTCCCCCATGAGCATTCTCTCCTGACACCCCACTCTCAGTTGGGAGGAGGCAGGGCCCAGGAGAAGACAGGAAGACCGGGCTCTGTATTGAACTGTGGGACCTACGCCAATCTCACCCCGGGGGCCCAAAGGCAGCTTCCCATTCCACTTACGATCCTAGTCGCTCTTCAATATCATAGAAGTCAGATACTTTCTGTTCGGTATTGACTGTCACTGTCCGGTAATCAACCTCTGGCTCCTTCTCATCTGTGGGGCACAGGTGGGGGTGAGGGTGAGCCATCAACACCCCTGGTCAGCACCCCCTGCCCTGCAAGCCTGGCCCAAGGACAGGTGACCAGCACTCACCATCATCTGACACCTCCACTTCATCCTTTGGCTCTAGGGGGAGACAAGGAAGGACAGAGAGGGCACAGGTGATTAGTGCTCAGGGCCCACCAAGAGTGGGCAGTGCTGAGAGCCTTCCCAGCCACAGAACCACCAGGCCTAGAGCTCTGGGCAGCCCCTCAACAAGGCCAGGCACAGACTGGCAGGTGCCAGCCCTGTCCCCACGCAGCCCCTGTCCTCTACCAGGTCTCACCTGCACTCCTTCCTCTTCAACCTGAAGGTCTCCAGACATACTCTTCCCCACAGCCCCTCCTCTTGACTTAAGGAACCTACACACAACTGTGTGTCCCCTTCTTCCCTGGCTTGAAAGCCAGCAACTGACAAGTGCTTCTCATGTCAAATCCATTCATCCATTTGCTGAACATTCCAGCAGTGTACTGGGTATATTGCTAGTTATTGCGCCCATTTGAGACAAAATGCACAGAAAGCACAACCTCTCCTGTCTTGAAGCTTATAACTCAGTTGGACAGGCAAAAACATATACTCCAAATATCAGTTACCAAGCCTCACCTAATCAAGCAGTGTCACCACGGTACAAACTGAAGAAAGTATCACCACGGTACAACCACAGTATAACTTACAGTATCACCACAGTACAACCAAGAAAGGTGACACAGAAGGGGAAATTATTCTCGGAAGAAATAGCTCTTGGGTCGTGCCTTAAAAGAAACCATGGCATCCAAGGAGGGGTGAGTGACATGGCACAGGTGAGACCGATAGGTGTTCATGAGGCAGGTGAGGAGGGACATGGCAGCCACGCTAGCTGCTCGTGTGGATGTGTTGGGAGTGAGTGAGGGGACACGGGACAGGTGGTGTGCGCAGCAGCACAAGCCACTTCAGAGTTCCAGACTTCCCTTCGCCTTGGTGTATGTTTGTCCTTCAACAAAAGATCTCTGTGGCTGCTTGACCTTGGCTAAGTGCCTTTCCCTTTCTGGGCCTCAGTTTCCTCATCTGTATGAGAAAGGAGACCGTTTCTAGAGTCCTGGCTTTCCGATCTGCTCTGTGCTCCCCAGCCACAGCTTGGGCTGCGTTCTGGCTGACAGATGGATGTGGGAGGTTTCCTGAGGAACGTGATCAAGGATGGGAGGGGAACCATGGAGGAAAGGATTTTCAAAGTATGAGTATGTGTGTGAGTGTGGGCATGTGAATGTGTGTAAGAGTATTAGTGCAGGTGCGGGAGAGTGTGACAGTGAGTGTGGAAATAGTGGGTGAGTGTGTGGGATAGTGTGGGATAATGGGAGTGTGTGTGAGTGTGGGATAGTGTGGAGCGAGTGGGATAGTGTGTATGTGTGTGTGTGAGAATGTGTGAGAGTATGTGATAATGCGTCTGTGAGTGTGAAAGTGCATCAGACTTGAGGGACCTACATGATCTGGCAAAGGCCCAGAGAGCAGGCCAGGGAAAGGAGGGCAGCAGGTGGACGGCCATCCTCCTAGAGCCAGAGGGGACGGGGCAGAGAGCTGGTGGGACACTGCCCAGAGGGAGGGGCTGAGTGCGAGCTGAGCTCTGCGGTGCTTTGCAAGTTCAGCACCTGTGACGGAGGTGTGGACCCCAAGAAGGTGCAGTTGGAAGTGTAGACAGTGGGGCTCTCTGGTCAGCTGAGGGCAGAATGGCTGGTCCCTAAGCAGACAAGCTGAGGAAAAGTAACATGGTTTCCAGCAGGATAAGTACCTCTTACTGCAAAAGAGTCTTAAGAGAGTTTATAAGCATGTGGCCAGGAGCAGGAGAAGCTGTGATTTGTTTAGAGTTCTTAAAATGCTTCTGACAAAGTTTAGTTTCAAAAAACTAAACATGAGCGGGACAGGGCAGAATATTTTAAGACAGAAAGGGAACTGCCATGGAAAAATACGAAAGGGTGAGACAAACAGGCCTCTCAGAGAGACGCTAGCTGACAGGGTGGTAGGCTTCACAGCTACTGCCTAACTGATTGATTTTTCTAAATCCACATATTTGGGAGTTAAGAGTGTCACTGTCCACTTCATAGACAATGAGGATGACCCAAGACCAGTACCCCTGTAAGCCAGGGACAGAATCAGAGGGAACTTAATCATTTTGCCTTTTAGGGTGATGAGCACTAAGGTGTGTACTCAAAACCCCAGAGAGGGAGCACAGATCTTGAACCCGCTGCGCTGGCCCACCAGATGTCATCCTGGGGAAACATGCACCAGCAGCCACCAGCAGATGCCACCACTCAGCAGCCCTTGACAGGGCCTGGGGCATCTGCTCTGGGTCTCTGGCTGCTGGTGGTCAGAAGCCTCAGTGAAGCTGCGGCAGGTCTGGGGCGCTGCTGAAGGGGAGGGCTGCCATGTTAAGACAATCAGGAAAGGGCAGGCATCTCTAGTTGGGAAAGAACTCTAAAGTGGGCATGAATTAAAAGGAATCACAGAATTGCCAAGGGTAGGTTAGGGTGAAAGACTTTCATCCACTCATGAACACTGTTCCGGGGACTATGTAGGGTCCTGCCTCACATGGAAGGAAGGCTGCGGGCACTGGGAACTCAGGTTCAACAGATGTTTAGATTAGTGCAACGATGATATTTTAAATAGGGTTTCAAGGGAACCAGAGTCAAGTCCATCAGTAATGGAAAACCTGGTGGGTGCCAGTCCTGGGACCTAGTCTTCGAGACAAAATAATACTGTCAGGGAGGCCCTGGCTGGACCTGTGGTGCCCCGTTGGACACAGTGGCTCCTACTTGCTGAGGCTTCCTTTATTTTGTTCCTGTGCCACATTTCCCCAGTGTGGCCTAAGGTCCAGAGTGGTCAGTGTGGCAGGTGAGAGGGAAGAGGAGGCAGGCTTTCTTGCTCGCTGTCAGGAGGAATGCCATGTCTGCCAATGGAGGCGTGGCACAGTGCTGGAAGCCAGGAGGCCTTTCCAACAACCCAGAACCAGGGGGCTTCCCTTGTGAGCCTTGAACAAGCCCCCAGTTCTAGACCTGGACCCTCTCTGCCACTTTGAGTCCAGGGACACAGTGCACAGCTAGCCCACACCTGCCCCTTGCCTCCGCCTCTCTCCCTGCAGTCAGAGCGACATCTCTGGTCAGGGACCAGATTATCTCCAGGGAGCTCCAGCCCCCTCCTTCTGGTGCTCTGTTGCATGGTAACCTCTCCTCTGAAGGAACACTGACCAAGACTTCAGGTTGCAATGTCCCCTTCTCGCCCAGCCTCCACTCTGTTTGAGGGACAAAATGGCCACCAGGGAAAGGCCGAAAGAGAAGTGGTGGAGAAAACACTGTTTAGTTAGCTCATAAGGGCTCGGTAATGAGAAAGGCGATCCTGGTTTCCATCTTCCCAGTAAGGATAGAGCTAGAATTGCAGTAGAAGGGACTTCAGCTAAACATTAAAAACATCTATAGAATGAGCTAAGCTCCAAGAGCTAAGCAGAAGGCTATTCAGAAGATGGTTGGTTCTAAGATATTTCTGCAAACAAATGAGAGTCTTGTTACCTTGGACGGGTGTTTGGAGAGAACCAACTGAGTGCTCGAGGACCCTCAGAGGGCATGAGCCCAGTCTGTCCCCTCGATGGAGACATGACATGACCCTTCCCTTGGCCAAGGACGGTCGCATGCCCTGTGGGCACTAGAGGGCATCCTAGCCCTGGAGATGGCCCCAAGGCCAGTACAGCGGGAGCCTGGGTCAGGAGCAGTGTAGGCTCTGCCTCTCTAATTGCCCCCAAGGCTGCAAGGAGGCCCATTTCCAAGAAGCCTCAGTCACAGCTGATTTGCTAACAATAATATAGACAAAAACAAATGAGGGTCAGGAGCAAGGCCTCAAGTAAGAGCAGAATCACAGTAGGGTGGAGCTGAGCACCATACTGGGCTGGGGAGAAGAGGGGTCAAGGTGCAGCCCCTAGGGTTTGGGAAGACTGGGAGGGGCGCTGTCAGTTTAGGGACTCCAGTCTTTCTTGGCAGTGGCTGTGGCACAGAGAAGCTACTGGAGCCGCACAGGGAACCCCATCCTTTATCCTCCACTGTAGTCTCCTGCTCACGGCAGTGCGTGGAACACAGGAGGGGCACAGGGCACACTGGGCGAGTGCTTATGGGGTGAGAGCTTGGGCACAAAGAGGGGCAGGTCTGACAGACCAGGATGAAGAAGAGACTAAGGCAGGAGGAGGGAGTGGCAGCGGTGGTAGTAGGGTCAGAAGCAATTAGCTGGGCCATGTGGAGTGAAGGTCACCAGCGCAACCTTTAATATGACCCCAAACTCCACTGGCTCCACAGAAGAGACCTACCATCACCATCTTCCCTTAGTCTCACCTCTCTGCCAAGCCACACAAAGTCACACACACACACTTCACTCCTCTGAGAGCCATTTAACTGAGTAGTCCATTTAATTCTGCTTGAGTCCTCCCCTTGCCCATGTCCTTTTCCCTGGAGCCTGATACCTGCCAACTCTCTGCTGCCTCTTTCTCCCCTTGGATGATCCAACTTGGTCTGGGGTAGGGAGCAGCCTCCTGTCTGGTCACCCTGGGTGGCCTGGACCCCTCCTCAGGCAATTCCTACTTCCAGCTGGGAGGGGAAATGACAGAGGAGGGGTCTGAGGACCACAGAAGGTGTTCCAGAGGCTGGCCATAGGGAACAAAGCCCACTAGCCCAGCGGTCCCATCTCCCCCTCCTGTGGCCTCTCCTTATAGCCATGGTGAGGCTGTCCTGGTCTCCTGGGAGCCACATCCCGCAGTGCCCCTGGCCTCTGGTCCTGCTGTCTGGGTTAACCAGGGATTCTGCAGTTTTTCCTGGTTTACAGCACAGCACAGAGCTGGGCTATTTCCTTTTCAGCCAATGAACATCTTCTTACAGCAATGTTATCCCTTTTTCTTGTCAGTTTTCTAAGTAATACCCTAAAAATATAGTCTGGAACTTGGTTGCTCATGCAGGCACTCCACTCTGTCCCACCTGCTCCCTACTCTACTCACTTTAGAGGGATGTTGGGGGGAGGATAAAAGAGGGCAGCAGATGGTTGCTTTGCTACTCAGTGCCCCCAACAGACGCCTGGAGTGGCTAGTGGGTAGGACCCCTGCGAACACTGCCAAAGGCCCAGGCCTGGGGGGCTGCAGTGCAGCTCTCAAGGAGAACTGCCCACTGTGTTCACAGGGCTAGGTGGGTAAACACCGCCTAGCCCAACGCCGCTTGTGTCAAATTATAAAGTTGGTATGGCTCCCACTGGTATCTTCTTAGCTTTCTGGAGTCCTTGTTGAATTAAAAGTAAAGTTTCAATAGCTGTTCTATACCTAATATTCAAAATGAAAGAGGGCCATCAAATCAGAACAATAGCTTCCACACCGGTTACAGGGTGACTTCAGGCCGGACTCCCTCTCCATCTCCTCTGGTGCGTTCGTTAGCCTCCCACCTTTCAGCTCTCTGTCCTCTAACAGCGCTTGTCCCTCCACCTTCTTCCTTACCCCCAACCATTTCCCCTATCTTAAATTCACATAGGGAACAAATGTGAAACTTCACATGAAACTTCTTGAAATAATATTCCATGCTACTGTCCTCCCTTTCTTCCATTTATTCCTTAACCAGAGCAACCATTTTCCTACCCTGTGGAAACTCTATAGACTTTGATGTCAAAGTTACAACTAACCAAAGGCCCCTATCCAAAGACCCCTCTGAGTCCTGGTCTCTCTCATCCTTGTTCAGCCCCATTTACAATTTGCTTCCTCCCTGTTTCTGAGAGACTCCAGTTTCCTCCTGCCTCTGTCTCCTCTCCGTCCTTTCTTCCAGTCCCATGGACCCACTGGCTTCCTTGGCCACTGTGTCCATAACTTTATCCGTGCTCATGGCTTCAATTAGCAATTAAATGGTGAAGACTCTCAAGCCTATAGCATAGGTTAAAGCTTTTTTCTGAGCTCTAGACTTGGCAATCTACAGATACTTCCCCTTGAAGCCAGAGCTCCCGTACCCCCAAAGTCCCTGCTGTCTAACCCCAAGTCACTCAAGTTAGGCACCTAGAAGGCAGCCCGAACTCCTTCTTCAGTCTAACCAGAGGTGCATAGGCTGCAAGACAGACAGCTCTGACTTCAAGTATCAACTTGCCATTTTCAAGTTCCACAACCTTGGGCAAGTAGCTTCACTCCTGCAAATCTCATTTCCCTGTCTGTAAAATGGGGGTAATAACAGTATCTACTGCACTGGTTACTAGGTTTGAATGAAATGATGTGTATGAAGTGATTAACATGTTGCTACCATAGACAAAGTGCATAATGTATGTTAGCCACGATGAATCATAATGATAAACCTCTAAATAACTCTCGAAATTGTGTTCAGTTTCCCTAGCCAGGAACTGGAAGTCATATTAGATTCTTCCAATTTCTCCCTTAACTCTCTAAGGAAAAAGTCATCAAGAATGGTCAGTTCTTAAAAAAAAAAAAAGATGGTCATTTCTACCTCTTGAGGCCTTATTTCATGTCCTTACTACCCTACCCCGTCCTGGACCAACATCACAGAGGCCCATCTGGAATCTGGGTGACTCCCCTCCAGCCCCCTCTGTTTTGTGTGCACTCCAGTGTATGTCAAGCATCCACTCACATGACTCCCTAAGGCATGGTCATGTTAGAGCGAGGGTCTGGAAGGACCTGGGCATCTTGGGGGCTGAGAGTCTGCATTTCTAACAAGGTCCTGGGATGCCAAGGCTGCTGGCCTCACCCTGAATAGCAAAGTGCTGCTAGTTCTCTTTCTAAAAAACAGATTTCATCCTCTCAATCCCCTGCCCAAGAATCTTTGATAAACTTTCCAATTTTGCCCTTTTAACCTTCCTTTTTCTTGTTCCATCTTGCACAACATATGCTCTGGCCACAAACCAACTTCTCAAAATGCCACAAATCTCCATCACTTTGTCCCTTTTCTCATGCTATTTCCTCTACATGCATCCTTTTCCTTATCTTCCCTGCCCCTTAGAATCCTATCCCTTTCTCCAAGTGTTATCTCTTCTAGGAATGCTTATTCGGCCTCCATGGCAAAATTCTACATACTTTCTGCTCTGTCCCCTCTGCTCTTTGTCTATACCACTTTGTTTGTGTGTATCCCATCTTATAACAGTTAGCTGAACACACATCTCTTCCCCTAGGTTTTAAAGTCACTACTTTATCTTTGTGTCCTAAATATCTGACACTGAGTAGACACTCAAATACGAACGCATGAGGAGGAGGGGGCAGTGGGTGGACATAGGAACTTGAGGTTTACCTGAGCTTCTGCTTAACACACATCACCCCCTGATGGCAGCACACTAAAATTGCTGGTTCACTGTTTTTCTGAAATTTCGTATGTACTTTGAAAAGTATGGACCAATATTACAACCTTTGAAATCAAGACCCCAAAGCCGCTGCCAGTCACCACTGACATTTTGTCAGTTCCTCTAACCCCTGTTAGTACAGTGTCTACACACACAGGTCAATCACACCAGTGATGAAGTGAAGGCAGCCTACCTTCCGGTTTCTCTCCCACTGCTGTGAGTTCAGACTCCTGGCTCGGCTCACTGGTTCCATACACGTTGATTGCACGCACACGGAATTTATACTCATGGTCAGGCAGTAGGTCCTGCACGTTAAAGGAAGTGCTGCGGCACGTGGCTAGCTCTCTCCACGTCTTGTCAGCTGAGTCCCAGATCTCCACGCTGTAGGACTGCACGGCGCTGCCCCCATCATATGAGGAGCCATACCAGGACAGGGTCAGTGAGGAGCTCCGAATATCAGAGGCACAGGGTGTGCCTGCTGGAGGGTCTGGCTTATCTGGGGATAGAGAAGCACATCAGTATCCAAAATTTCCAGAACTGCAGGGAGAAAATTTGTGAGTCAGCTGTCTTGGAAGGGAGAAGCAGCCTGGAGAACTCAAGCCAAGGTCCTTGGTCCTGGCTCTCTTTCCTCATCCACACATCACAGAATTGCACACAAACCCACCTGTGCAGAAAGCTTACGCATACCTATTTGTTAGAAAAAGAAACTTTGGGGGGCTAGTTGGCTAGTTTTCCAGCTTACAAGTCATGATTTCCTGTACTTTCCCCAAGTCATAAACATATTTCTCAGAGTAAACAGATCTAGGAAGCTGCCCAGAAGGCGTGGACTGTTTCCCATCAAAAATATGTTTTGAGAGAGAGTTCAGAATGTGTGTGTGTGTCTCTTTCAGGCCCTACCAGGGGTCCTCAAACTTTTTAAGCAGGGGGCCAGTTCACTGTCCCTCAGACCGTTAGAGAGCCAGACTGCGGGCCCCAGGATGAGTCGGCTGCTAAGCAGGACAGACAGCAGCAGCAAAAACACCCAGGGGGACGGATAAATGTCCTTGGCAGGCCGCATGTGGCCTGCAGGACATAGTTCAAGGACCCCTGCGACCCCTGCAGACATAACTAGGGGTCTCCGTCCACTTTCTTTGTGACTTGGGAAGTGCCTGACCACTGAGGGGCAGCATCACACAGTGGTTGGGCTCTGAAGTCAGATGGACTCAGGTTTGGACACAGATCTGTCCCCAGTAGTTGTTAATCATTCTGTGCCTCAGTTTCCTCACCTGTAAAATGTGGATGATAATACCAATTGGATCACAATGTCACTGTGAGAAATTCTTCGAAAGTGCCTAGTTTGACTAGTCAGTACTGTCATCATGATTGTAGGAGTTTATTTTCAACTTTATAATATGTAAAAAATTACTCCTACCTTACCTCTTTTATTCTCTCTCATAGGACTGGTATAGATTGAGATAAAGATTTCACAATGAATCTTAAATTCAGCTGATTTAAAAAAAAATAATGTCACAAGAAAACCACAATGGGAAATCATAGTCATCTCTGACTAAGGGACAGAAACTGAGCTAAGGACACATATAAGTGGCCCTTTTGGCTGGCTGCCTCCCCATTCAGCTGACCTGGGCTCAGAACCAGCAGCCCTGTCAACTTCAAGTCAAATCACAGCGGACCATTCTTTACTGAGTTTTTTGAATTTTGCTGATTTTTCAGTTGCTTATCTGAACAAAACTCTTCTATTTTTGAGATTAGTTTCTGCAGATGGTTGTTAGTTATACATATCTGTGTTTAGCAGCCCCTCATCTCTCCCAATGCAGTTTAAGTTCATGGAGCCTCACAAACTTGCTATTAAAACCATGCTTTGGCCAGGTGCAGTGGCTCATGTCTATAATCCTAGAGCTCTAGGAAGCTGAAGTAGGAGGATCTCTTAAGCTTAGGAGTTCAAGCCCAGCCTGAGCAAGAGACAAACCCTATCTCTACTAAAGATAGAAAAATTAACCCAGTGTGGTGGCATATGCCTGTAGTCACAGCTACTGGGAAGGCTGAGGCAGAAGGATCACTTGAGCCCAGAAGTTTGAGGTTGCAACAAGCTATGATGACACCACTGTACTCAAGCCAGGGAAACAGAGTGAGACGATGTCTCCAAAAATAAATTTAAAAAAACCCCAAAACACAATGAAGGCTGAGCAGGATGTGTCACACCTGTAGTCCTAGCACTCTGGGAGGCTGAGGAGGGTGGATTGCTTGAGTTCAGGAGTTGGAAACTAGCCTGAGTAACAGCAACACCCCATCTCTAAAAATAGCCAGGTGTTGTGATGGGCACCTGTTGGCTCAGCTACTCGGGAGACTGAGGCAAGAGGATCACGTCAGCCCAAGAGTTTGAGGTTGCTATGAGCTGTGATGCCACGGCACTCTAGCTGCCGGGACAGGTGAGACTCTGTCTTAGAAAAATAAAACAGGCTGGGCGCCTGTGGCTCAAGTGGCTAAGGCACCAGCCACATACACCTGAGCTGGCAGGTTTGAATCCAGCCTGGGCGCGCCAAACAACAATGATAGCTATAACCAAAACATAGTGGGGCACCTGTGGTCCCAGCTACTTGGGAGGCAAAGGCAGGAGAATCACTTGAGCCCAGGAATTGGAAGTTGCTGTGAGCTGTGATGTCACAGCACCCTACCCAGGGCAACAGCTTGAGGCTTTGTCTCAAAAAAAAAAAAAAAAAAAAGGAAAGAAAGAAAAACAAAACAAAAAACTATGCTTTTAAGCTGTGTGAACTCCAGTCAGCAAGACCAGTTTGTCTGCCTATATTTCTCATTTGGAAAATAGGGCTATTATGTACGTCTCTCAGGGTTTTTATAAGCATCAAGTGAACAAACATTGACTATTGCTATCTCACCCTCAGCGAGGCAGGAAGGTCAAAAAGAATTCCTACGAATGACCCTGTGCATCTGTATGTGTGCCCGCATGCACCTATTCATTTACATGTGTGCTTATTCTTGCCCCTCCTCTAACCAGGCTGCTTCCACATTCCAGCCCAGGACATACTGCCTAGAAACTGTCTGTCCCCAACAACCCAGGCCTAGACCCCCCCTGGGAATGACTCTGGGATTGTGATTGAGCCACTTCCTAGCATCAGCAGTCCTGCCGAGGCCTCCTGTGATGGAACCACTTTCACTGGTTGTTTAATATGTTCTCTTAGAAAAACTGTTTGTTCTGAAAGATATATTGGTCTTTTTAGAAACATTTCTGGTGTTAGCTAAGATGTTTATTACTCTAAACTCTCTTAGAGACAAGTGGTTCAAGTCCTCTCAAGACCCGGCTTCAGGAAGTAAAAAAGCCTAAAGAGGGATGCGAGACAGACCCACTGCTTCCCCCACAGAAGCTGCCTGGAAAACCTGTGATTGGACACGTCTGGAACGTCTGGAGCCACATAGGCTTATACAATGAATGCAGAACATTCTGCCTGCCAATCTCCTCTCCTCTGCTGTGGTCAAGAAGAGAACACAGAGAAATGGGCATTGCAGAAGGGGTACTATTTGTACCTTACTCTGTCACAGATGTTTCTTGGCTGAACCAACGAACTCACACAGGACACGTGTAAGGGATAAGTAGGTCCTGCAGCACAAGGGGGATGTAAAATTGCGGGAGGAGAAAAAAAAAATTGGGGGAGGAGGACTTTAATATTGAGTGACACAGGCTCGGCGCCTATAGCTCAACCGGCTAAGGCGCCAGCCACGTACACCTAAGGTGGCGGGTTCGAATCCCCAGCCCGGACCCGCCAAACAACAATGACGGTTGCAACCAAAAAATAGCCGGGCGTTGTGGCGGGCGCCTGTGGTCCCAGCTACTTGGGAGGCGGAGGCAGGAGACTCGCTTGAGCCCAGGAGTTGGAGGTTGCTGTGAGCTGTAATGCCACGGCACGCTACCCAGGGGGAGAGCTTGAGGCTCTGTCTCAAAAAAAAAAAAAAAATTGAGTGACACATAAACACTTTCAAGGAGTTTGATACCAAATTGAGGATTCCAGAAAATGCCCATCTGAAGTCCCCACTGCTCCCCTTGCTCTTAGAGCCACGGGTCGCTCCTGATGCTTTCTGTTCTTTCCAACTATAGAGCGCCAGACAGAGGCTAAAAACCCCTCAGATCAGATGCTCCCGTGAGCCTCTCCTCCATGCCAAAGACAGGCACACTCAGACTGGGAGGGATGCCCCTGGGCATCATCTGGCAAAAGAGAGGCTGGTGTGGCGTCTAGGGCCCAGAGCTCCACACTGCCTCAGAAGTCTCCCAGGGCTCCCTGGAGGCTTGAGTAACAGAATGGGAAACTCAGTGAAGTCTAATGGGAGGCTCTCTGATGGAGCCAGCTCTGGGATTTTCTGCTCAGCAAATGTTCTCATTCCTGGGAAAAAGGAGGCTCCCATCTTCCAGCTTACAACCAGAGTAGCTTCCCCATAGGTATCTGTGCTTGCATGTTTGAAGATGGTCAGTGGCTGCATCTAGCCCTGCCTGGATGTTCCTTTACTGAGACTTCAGCAGCTCCTGGAAGAGCCCAAAGTAGTCATCTACCTGGATCATCCCAGCCCCCAGGAAATGAGCCCTCAGTGGCTGAGGCACTTTGCTTACCCAGGAAACCCAGCTAATCAGTGGCAGAGGCAAAAGGAGATTCTGAAAGGTCTCTGGAGCCCACTGCAGGGCTTGGTACTTCCCGGCCTATCTGGCTGAATGAGATCAAGGGTGCGTCTTGTTTAAGCCTAAGCCTAGCATTATGAAGGGAAATCTTCTGCCCTTAAAAATCATACACATTCCAAACTCAGGCAGTATTTAAAGATTATTGGGCATGTGGGGTTCTCTCTATTTCATTTTTCTCCTTTGAAAACATGTAGAAAGACTTGTTTTTCTCATGCTGGGTATACCACTCAGGAGTCCATCGGGTTCCGCTGTCCTCTGCATCTGCTCAGAGCAGCCACCCTCCCTCCCCACAGGCCACAGATTGGCTCACAGACACAGGAAGAGGCTAGGAACATGCAAATTCCTGTACTGCCCTTTAACATATAATAATAACTCTCTAAATGGCTAAACATCACTCACTTAAACTGAGGAAAAGGCTGGTTATTATTATTATTTTAAAAACAAGAGTTACAGATTATCTGAAAAGAAAGTTGTCCTTTAAGGATTATACAGTAAGAGAAGTTTACTGCTAACAAGTAAACTACTTTATATCTATTTAATAAACCCGGATCAGAGAACACACAGATATCCCTGGCCTGGAGACACACAGGTAAATCTCAGCGTAATCCAGGTTTACCTTGGACTAATTCTCAGTTCACAGGCTCTGAATGAACACGGCTTTTCTGCAGCCATCAATGCAGCCCTCATTTTATTGAGCAATTCTATTCTTAGCTCTGCGAGGGGGAGGCAGACAGAAAGCCCCATTCTCCTCCATTCCATTCCCCTCCCAGGACGGCATTTAACATGCCGCTCCTGCCAGCTGGCGGACAGCCACACCAATGGCCCTGTGAGCACTGGCTGTGGAGAATAAGAAACTAAACCATAAAAGGCCAGAACTGCAGCCGGTACAGTGGTGACGGGGGAGGGGTGTGTGTGGCACCATGCAGGAGCTGGCCATGGTGGGGGCAGGGGCACTGGGCATAGGAAAGTCATTCAAAGGAGCTGACCCCAAAGTTGCAGGGGCAGAGGAGCGAGAATGCTGAGGAAAAGTAAAAACTGATGCTTGCTGGTGGGACAGGAGCACAGAGCCAAGTAACTCCAGCATGGGTCTACGGGTACGGGCAGACGGGATGACTAGCACCGATCTCTTTGGGGTAAATTACTGACATGAGAGCCTGGAGTCACCAGGGAGAGAGAAAGAGCGAGAAAAGGGTCCCTCTCTCCTTCACAGATGGAAACCCCATTCCCTGTTAGTACATGTGCCTTCCCAGATCTAAAACTCCTGATGTAAGGAAATAAAAGAGGGGGTCAGAGGAAGACCAAGAAAAAGAGGGGACTGGGGCAGGATGACAGAATGACACAGATGGAACGCAGCATGGGGTGAAGAAGCAGGGCAGGGAAGAGGAGCCTTGCAAGAAAGAAGCAGACAGAGAGAGAGAGAGTGCTGGGGACGGGAAGAGGGCGCTGAAGCTGGGCCTCCCAGGTCCCCTGTGTCCAGTGACCATGCTCCAGGGGCTCTCCCGTACTCCTGTCCAGGAGCCAGGCTGGGGTCTGCTAGCTGGAACGGGCATGGCTCACTGGTTACCTCTCCTGTCTTCTCCCCCCTGCTTTGCTTTGTCCTTTGTCCTCACATCTTCCCGATTCACATGGCTGGATGGGACTTCCTCTTCCCCAGCAGCTTAGGGCTGGAGGGAGGGGCAGCAGGGCTCCCCAAGGCTTAGGGTTAGAAGAATGGGGGATGGACATCAACAACTCTCTGGCATGTGGACAGTTCCCTCAAAGGCCTGCATGTACCCTTGAAGATAAATTTTTCAGACAGATGGTTCCTTTACCTTTTGGGACCTTCTGCACCCATGTCACACTCCTATGAGTGGCATCTGGTGTTTTAGATCTCCCAGGAGCTACTTCCCACTTCGCCTCGATGCACTGTGCTATTTGACTTACATAGGTCCTGGGTTTCCCCTCTGTAGGCCTGGAAGCATCAGTCCTGCCCATCTTAGTCCTAATGTATCACGTGAAGATGAGGGAGGAAAAGTGCTTGGGAGCAGAGTCAGGGAATCACAGGATATCAGAAAATGGGGTCAGGGAATCACAGGACATCAGAGCTACAAGAGACGTTAAGAGTCACCTCTGGCTTGGCGCCTGTGGCTCAAGCGGCTAAGACGCCAGCCACATACACCTAAGGTGGCGGGTTCGAATCCCCAGCC
>NW_003852484.1:2078144-2110532 GCF_000181295.1 Otolemur garnettii | reverse complement strand
AGCGTGATGCCATGGCACTCTACCCAGGGGGATAGCTTGAGGCTCCGTCTCAAAAAAAAAAAAAAAAAAAAAGAGTCACTTCATGCCTAGACACCTCCACAAGAGAGGTTCCGGGGAAAAATTTCTGACCACCATGAGCCCTGTTATCAGCAGATCCTTTTGTTTTGTGTGCTCACGTGTGTGCACAAGGAACACATACAGGAAAGTCTAGCAAGCAGAGTCCAGGTCAGGACCAGCACACACAGTTGGGAGTTTTGTGCTCTGCATGCAGGGACCTAGAGGGGTTCCCCAAGACTAGGTGGTATGCCCAGGGGCGAGGCCTTTCACTTTGCCCAGCGGGTCCCCTTTTCCTAATTTTTACAAAGGTACCTTATGACTTGAAAGCCAAGGACAAAGGGGGAAACCCCTTGGGTCTCACAAACATCAGTAAACACTCGTCACTTTCATGCGCGCAACATACAAAGGCTCACCAATGCATAAGCTGGTCTCCTGTCCAGCTGAGCACCTGCCACATGGGGGACTGGAGCCAAGAGGGACTGACAGCAGGAGACTGGCTAGAAAGCTATTTTGAGGTTCCAGGGGAGAACTGAGTAGGGCAAGAAAATGTTGATTAGGAAAGAGAGGGAAAAGTGAACTTGAGAATCAGTCTGGAGATGTAACAACTCAATGCTGGGATGTAGGTGACAATCAGGAAAATGAGTGCAGTCAGGATTAGGAAGTCATAGTGCCTCCTAGCAGACTAATAGGGTCTGGGATCGCAGGAGCTAGAGGGCACCAGAGGGGAAGAAGCAGGGTGGGTAGAGACTTGCTCCCATCAGAGGTTTGGCCATGGAGAAAGAGAGAAGGTTGGGTGGCCAGAGGGAGTTGTTCAGGCCTGTGCATTTCACTAAGATGGTGACATTTATGGTCTGCTAAAGTTGAGAAGAGAGAAGCAGAAATGGTGTGGTCCCAAGGGCCTGGGAGCCAGAGAGAAAGGAGCAGCCTCAGGAGGGACAAGGGTGGGCCGTGCCCAGCACCTGGAGGGTGGAGTTAGTATGGGCACAGAAGCAGACACCTATAGGTGTGGCCAAGAAGCTGAGCAGGCGCATGCCCCATGTCTTCAATTTCTCTGAGGCTAGAGGCTGAGGCCTATAAGGCAGTGGGGGAGGAATAGCCACTGTAGAGAATGGGGGAGGACACTAGTCAGAGACAAGGAAGAGGATCTGTGACCAGCACTGACCCCTCAGCTGGGCCTGGAGGTCAGCAGAGACAGTAGCAGGTCTGTGGGCGATGCTATCTCCTTTCTGCAAGTGTCCTGACTGGGGGCGTGCAGGCTTCCCCACACCCTCTGGCCCCCAGACTCACCCACGACGGTGAGGTTGACCTGGGCTTGCCTGCTGCCCAGCTTGTTCTCCACCAGCAGGGTGTAGCAGCCACAGTGCTCCTGGCGTGCGGCAAGGATGGTGAGCTTGCTGCCGTTCTCATTGCTCTCCACCTTGATGTGCTCACTCTCCTGGATCTGGGGGGGGCAAGGGAGGGTGAAGCAGGTGCTGGAGCATGGGCCAGGACAGGAGGGTACCTTCCCCACTGCCTGCTCCCTCAAGAGGCAGCTGGACAAGCTGTGGGGCCTCAGTCTGATCTGGACTCTACACTTTCCTGCATGCAGAACCAGGCCGCCCTGAGGGTGCTGGGCAGGGACAGGGCACGGGAACCATCCCAGCACTTGCTGTCCCCAGCGTGCAGCTCAGGCGCGCCCCAGCCTCCCCCCACTGCTCTGGGATGAGATGGTTGAATGTGTCTAAAAAGGCTCAATCACAGGCGACCCCAGCAGGTTCTAACCTCTTTCATGCTGTCCAAGGCAGTAGCCACTAGCCACATGTGGCCACTTAATTAGTTAAGTGGAAACAACCCAGTGTCCTTCAGCCGATGAACAGATAAACAGAATGTTGTCTATTCAGACAATGAAATATTGTTCATCCATAAAAGGGATGAATTACTGATTCATGCTCTAACATGGATGAGCCCTGAAAACATGTAAAATTCAAAGAAAAAGCTATACATAAAAGATGAAATACTGTATGATTCTGTTTATACAAAATGTCTAAAACAGGCAAATCTATGGAGACACGAAGTAGGTAAGTGGTTTTCAGGGGCTGGGGAAGGGGAGGAATGACTGCTAATGGGTCTGGGGTTCCTCACTGGGGTGATAAAAATATCACTGGGGTGATAAAAAAATCTAGAATTAGATAATGGCGATGATGCTTACACAAACTTGCGAAGATACTAAAAACCACTGACTTGTACACTTTAAAAGGGTGTGTTTGATGATATATGAATTATATATCAACAGGGCTGTTATAACAATTTTAATTAATTAAAATTAAAAATTTAGGTCCTAAATTACACTAGGTACCTTTTCAGTGTTCAGTAGCCACATAGGACCAGTGGCTACCACACTGGACAGCACAGATAACGAACATTTCCATCACCGTAGAAGGTTCTGATGGACAGTGCTAGAACTTGGCTGAATATCCCTGACAAGTGATGAAATTCTATCTTATTTCAGGTAAAGTAGCCTCGACATAGCTCAGGGCAAGTGTTCTTTGGGGTGCTAAAGGCCAATTTCTCATCTCCCTCTTTTGAGACCAACCCCACTTTCCTCCCTGATAAGTATTCAGCTGCTTGTCTCTGGGCCTAGGAGAATTCGAATGGTTTGGAAACAGAGCACTAGAGGGCCCAGAATAAACCTTCACCCCTTCTATCAAGTTCCTGTGCCTGTGCCAGCCCCAGCCCAGGTCTCTGCTGATTCTGCACACAGGACACCCTGCCAACATAAATCGGTGGGTTGGTCGGGCTCCACAAGTTCCTTCCTAGACTACTTGTTTAGAAATTCAAACATTTCCCCATAGGAGCCATCATTATAGGTTATAGCTATATTTCTGGGGCAGTAAGTCAAAATTCGATGTACTGTATAATTTATCTATCCAAACATTCAGATTCACTTTTCTCCCTTTGGTATGTGGTAAGTTTAAGCTGGTGTCCAACAGGAACCAGTGGGCTGGCACATAGTCATAGAAAGCTCATGGAATCTAGGAGGCCACCTTAGGTCACTGGTTCGATTTTTCTGATTCTGAGCAGGATTCAAGACTATGATGGCAGTATCAGATGGGGGCCAAGGATGGTTCCTATTTTTCCTTCACATATTTCTCTACTACATAAATGCTCCATAAAGCCAGGGATTATCGGTAGTCAGAAGAAAAGGTTAGTGCGAACTCAGGCTTGGCGGTAGGCGATGGGTGGGTGAGGGTCTCTCCCACCTCCCATTATAGTATCCCTCACTCCTTTTGGCCCAGGGGCTGTAGGGCAACCCCCTCTGTTACTAACCTGCTTTCGGAACTTCATCCAGGTGCAGGTGATGGGCTGGGTGCCCGCCACTTTACCAAACAGCTCCACGGATTCTCCTGCACGCACCTTTTGGTCCTCAGGAAACTGGATGATCTGAGGAGGCATTGCTGAGAGGATGGGATAGAAAGTGGGTGAGAAGGAGCCGCAGACATTCTGATCTCACTGGGTGCCACTGTCCACAGTGGTGTCTTGGCTCCTGTCTCAGCTTGCAGACTCCTTAGGGGACAATTAGGGGCACTGACCCTGGCTCACACACCAATAGGTTTGTGATTGCCCTGGAAGGAACCTGCACAATTTACATGGCAGCATGCTCTATTTACTAATTATGCTGGAATTTGTGTCTTACCCTAATTTTTTGAATCAACGCCCTAACTCATTTATTCATAAAGTAGCACCTTGACTTCTAAACTCCAGGTCACCCTGGCTGACAGGCTCAATGTCACATCCTCAAGTGTCTTTCTATAGGAAATGGACAAGGATGTGTCCTTCATACAACAAGGATGCACAGAGCAAGGCACAAAGACAGTACACAGACGGGGCAGCCCTGCACAGGGGGAGGACAGCTCCAAGCCCTGGGGGCTGCTGTCCACACAGGGGAAGCAGAGAAAACAAAGCGGGATGGTGGTGGGCAGGCTGGGCTGTACAGAGGCTTGCTCACAGAACAAATTCAGCCTGAATAATACAGAGCGTGAACTGGGGGTCTTTGGGGTGTCTTCTGGGATCACATACCAAAGTGGTCAGTATAGCACTCTTTCTATGATAAAGAAAAAAATCCCTTATATAGATAAGTCCTTGGTCCTAAGATACTGCTGCAGCCAATTACCTGCCTTCGGCGGTGTCTTGGGGGTAGGTTTCTTTTTCACAGTTGCATCACCTGAAACAAAGAATTTTACAAGTTATTTTCCATAGTTTTCCCCACAAAGCTCCTGATCCGAGAAGGACAGGAGGATGCAATCTTGTCCACTGGCCCCTCATCTAGGGAGAGCCCTTACTGGAATATGTCTTTCTAGCAATCTTGCCTCTCATGCAGACAACCTCACAAGAGAATGAGCATCAGTTTTCTGGGGTATCTGGAAGGGTCTCCGGAGCCTCAATGAGATAAAACTATCAAATACGCTTTAGTTCCCGTAGTCCTATTCAAAGATGATAACTCCAAACTCACTAACGACTTTCTCACTATAACTTTCAGGAAACTCGGAAAGGAAATTATGTCAGATAAACCAACTAAAATTAGCCTTTGGTGTGGATCCAGGGGTCTCAGGCTTCCTTTAGGTCACAGACTGTGGCCTGGCAGCTTTCATTTTTTTAAAATGTTTTTTTGAATGGATGAATGAATGAATGAATGAATGCTCTCCTCCCTTCCTACCCCCACTTCCTCCAATAACTCAAATAAGAAAAATGAGTCAAACAGAAAAGTTTTGCAACACAATTCTATTCCCTTGCCTAAATAATACTATGGTACGTTCCGCTCCAACAACAATCTTTTTTTTTTTCATTTTCTCAGTTATTGTTTTAAAACGTTCACATTCTACTCTTAGAAAGATTCACTTGTACCCCTGTAAGATAAACCTCAGAAGTGATCCCTCCAATCCCCATCCAACAACAATCTTCATGGCTTGCTTTCATTTCTTTCAGGGTTTTGCTCAGAAGTTATTTAACTTATTCATCCAAGTGAAAGGAAAACCTACGCGTACCCAAATACCTGTATGCAAATGTTCATAGGGGCTTTATTTACAATTGCCCCAAACAAGAAGGTATGCAAATATCCCTCTGCTGGCAAATGGAAGAACTGTGTGGTCTGCCTACAAGATCAAAAAGGAAAAAGCCCAACCAAGAGCAAGACCCTGTTGCTACAAAAATAGAAAATTTAGCTGAATGTGGAGGCACCTGTAGTCTCAGCTACTTGGGAGATCGAGGCAGGAAGATCACTCAAGCCCATAACTTAGAGATTGCTGTGAACTGTAATGATGCCCCTGCACTCTACCTGGGTGACAGAGTGAGATCTTGTCGCAATAAAAAAAAAAAAATCCAGATAAATAAAAAGGAACAAACTACTGATACATACAACATGGATGAATCACAGTGATTTTCTTTTCTGCTCAGAGAAGTCAGGCTCAAAAGACTATGTGGTGTATTATCTATTTATAAACATTCTAGAACAGGCAAAACTGTGGAGATGGAGTCCAGATTAATGGTCACCAGAGATGGGTGGGGAGCAGGTGACTGTGAAGGGGAACAGAAACATTTTGACGTGATGGGACCCTATCCTAATTGCAGTTGAGTCACATTATTTTATGAGTTTGCCAAGACTCACAGACCTGCATACCAAAAAGGGTGAAGCTTACTGCAGGGAGGTTATACTTAATACAAAAAATGGGAAAGAGCCACTGCACCATTGAGATGGTCCCTATGCACCCTATCCAACAGCGGCCCTAGCACCCCTTATCATCCCTACCTAGCACTGTTATCCCCTGTGGCACTGGTCACCATGTGACAGACTGTGGATTTACTTCTTTATTTCCTCTTTACTCTTCTCCCTGTAACTGTAAGCCCTTTGAGGGCAGGACCTCTTTTTTGGTTCCCTGCAGTATAGCTAATGTGGCGGGCACACAGCTGGCACTCGGTAACTATTTGTTGAATGAATGAGTGGGTTAATAATAACAGTTATCCATCCACATAGCTTCATCACCACAGATTATAGAGAAGTGGGGCCATGTCCTAGTTTGGATGTGGAGGTGCTCAGAGACACAGGTGGGACAGCTAAGTTACTGGATTATCAGTTGTGCATTTCTACACTGGGAAGATGCTGTTACCCAGCTGCACAGCCCCAGAGGACTGTTGTAGGAGGTGACCCCTGACAGAAGCATCCTGAGATCACAGAGTTGATGACCACCGGCTGCGCAGTTCATTAAGCCCATGGTGAGGCTGGCTTCTACCAAGTTCATTTTGGCTCATTGCCATTATTGATTTATCCATTTATCTCTAAAAGTTTACTGAGGGCCTACTATGTGCCAGGCAAATGCCAGTCAGTACGCATTGCTGATCAGAAACCGAGGACAAAGCCATACAAATGGAAGGGCTTGAGGCCTGAAAGGTCAAGACGGGTGGTCCACAAGAAAGGTTAGTTTTCTTTTGCCTTAAAAAACATTTATAGGATAACTGGTAACATTTGAATGAGGTCAATACATTAGATGATAGTATTATATCAGTGTTAATTTTTTATTTTAATCATCAAACTGTGGCTTTATGAGAGATTGTCTTTGAAGGAAATCCACTCCGAAGCATTCAGGTAGAGAGGGTGTTGTGTGTGCAACTTGCCTTCAAACTGCTCAAAAAACAGCCGGGTACAGTGGCTCACATCTGTAATCTTAGTACTCTGGGAGCCTGAGGTGGGTGATTGCTTGAGCTCACAAGTTCAAGACCAGCCTGAGCAAGAGCAAGACCCTGTCTCTACTAAAAATAGAAAAACTGAGATGAGAGGATTGCTTGAGCCCAAGAGTAGGAGATTGTTGTGAGCTATGATGATGCCAGGGTACTCTACCCAGGGTGACAGGTTGAGACTCTGTCTCAAACAAACAAACAAACAAACAACAACAACAACAACAAAAAATGCTCCATAAACATACGGGTAGAGTGCTGTGGCATCATCATAGCTCACAGCAATCTCAAACTCTTAGGTTCAGGTAACCCTCTTGCCTCAGCCTCCCAGTAGCTAAGACTACAGGTGCCCACCACAACACCTGTGTACTATTTTTTTAATTTTTAGTAGAGATGGGGTCTCATTCTTGCTCAGGCTGGTCTCCAACTCCTGAGCTCAAGCAATCTACCTGCCTACGCCTCCCAGAGTGCTAGGATTACTGGCATGAGCTACCTCACCTGGCCACTCTCTCCAACTCTTGAGGGACATGTCCAATTAGAAGGCCACTCTGCCATACCTCAGAAGGCACTGATCAAGATTTATGCAAAACAAAAGACACAATGAGAGATAGAGGAAAAATGAAAAGAATTTAGGGGGCTAAACAAGAGGGAGGTGCAGAGATTACCCACGAATGTCTTGCTTAGCTATGTGGGGAAAATCATACTGAAGGAACATGAAATTTAGGAGTGAAACATGAGTAGTTTGGTTTTGTCAAGTAAATTTGGTAGATGAAAAATCCTGAATCTGTCTGTTGGCTAGAAGCTCAGGATTAGAATTGTAGAGAGAGACTGGTGGAGACAAGAAGTAACAGATCCAGAAAGATATAACATGCATTATAATGGAATGGTGGGGACGGGTCAGTCCTTTGGGGAAAGAGAATGCGATGACAGATGGGAAGGGGCAGGGCCCTCAGGGAGGAGCCAGGGTGAAGGAGAGGGCTGTGGAGGGACCCAGAGTAGGAGGAATGTCCCTGCAGCAAGGGATGGGGGGATGGATGCTGGGAAGGGCTCCAGGTATGACCAGCAAGGAGTGATGGTGACACTGGAAAGACTCAGTGGACGTGTGGTCCAAAGTCACTCCTGAGGAGCTTCTCAAGGAAATGGGGGAGTCAATTAGTCCATCAGAATTCTGAGGTGAAGGACAAAGAGAAACAGGGTGACAGAGGAAATGCCAAGCTGAGGTCTCTGCCAAGATGAGAGAGAAGAGAGAAGACAGGTTAGAAGGCTAGGACTCAGGGAAGAGGGAGAGCCCAGCGACGCTGGTGGGGACAGCAGGGGAAGCCAAGTCACTGTCGGGGAGACCAGCTGGGGTCCGGGGCACCTGTGCCTGGCTAAGCCACAAAGGTCCTGCCCCCTTCTTTTATGACTGCTGGGGAGAGGGAGGCTCTCAGCTGAGAGCAGAGCACCTCTGCCAGAGCCAGGACCCACTTGCCTCTGTGGAGAGAAGGCCATCTGTTCAGTGGAGCTGCGTGGATGGCAGGTGTTAAGGGCTGAACTGTGTCCCCCCAGATTTGCATGTTGAAACCTAACTCCCAGGACCTCAGAATGGGACTCTATTTAGAGATAAGGCCTTAGAAGAGGGGATTAAGTTAAAATGAGGCCATTAGGGTAGGTCCTAATCCTATCTGTCTATCATCCTTAAAGAAGAGATTAGGATAGAGAGAGACACAAGAAACAGAGACAGAGACAGACACCAACATACGCCTGCACAGAGGGAAGACCCTGAGGGGAATAGGGAAATGTAGCCATTTATAAGTCCAGAAGAGAGGCCTCAGAAACCTTGATCTTGGACTTCCAGCATCCAGAACTATGAAAAAATACAATTCTGTTGCTTAAACCCCCCAGTCTGTGGCACTTTGCATGGCAGTGCTAGCAATCTCACACAGCTGTGGATCAGACAGTGGGGTGGCAGCAGTGGGGGAGGGAGGAGGTTGACAGTGCCTAGAGTGGTGAACTGGGGGCTAAAGAGTTAAGGGCAGCATCATAGTGTGAAACCAAGGGACCCCAAAGTCCTGTGCTGTGCTTGGATCTCTGGGTAAAACTATGTGGTTAGAATAGAGCCCTAACCAGTATCTATCTTTCAATGTTACAGCTAAATGGGACTGAAGGCCGCGTTTTTATGTTTGTTCTATAAAATTGGAACTACTGCTGTTTGAATTGGTTAGCATTTAAAGCTGGTTTGGTTCCTATCAGCAAAAAAAATTTTAAATGTTAACAATGTTCTGTATCTTATTCTATATATATTTTATAGGACCATCTGCTGAAATCCATTAATTGTTTTCTTTGCTTACAAGAGACAGCAGTCACCTGTTTCTAAAACTGGCTTTCCAAGAAGGAATTTCTAACTTATCCCAACCAAACTAGCAGGGCATCTCATGATGTTTCCATTTCATGAAAAAGGAGATGGAATCCCATAAAAAATCAGGTGACTTGCTGGGTTCACATAAAACCAGATGTGGTGAGCTAGCAACAGGGCTTAAGCCTCCTGTTGCCCAGGGCATAGCTGTTTCCTTCCTACTTCTCCTTCCTCCAGCTGACACTCTGCTCCAGCCCCACCCCCAGGCCTCTGAAACCCTTCTCTGTCCCTCTGCAGAACTGCAGAGGGGGTATAGGCTCTGCAGGTGGACTTGGGTTCAAATACCCTGGCATTCCCTGAGCTGCAAGACTTAAAGCATATTATTTGACCTCTCAGAGCTCCAGTTCCTCACTTAAAAAATATGGGAGGAATAAATAAAATGCCTTGTAAAAAAGTGTAACATGATGCTCTAAGACCAGCCCTTCCCCCACCCCTCTTTCCCAAACAAACATCCCCAGAGGACTTCCTTATCCTCTGGGACCAAATTAGCTTCTTCAACCATTCAGTGTGCCACACTGTTGATCAGTTCAGCTTTCCACTTGCAGGAGATCTGTCATGCTGCACCTTGTACTCCTTCCAAACTCTCAGTACTCCTTGGGTCCCTAACTAGTTCCCTCTCCTCTAGATTCATCTTCTTATCATTCTATTGTTGCTGACAGTCCTTCATCTCTTATCCCCTTCTCTGATACCCCAAATTGTCTATACTGTTAGAGACGCATATCCCAGAAGGAAAATAAAACCCAACCATCTTTGCAAACTGCATGGTGGCCACTGGCCCCTGGGTGAGCAGAGAGGGCAGTGCATCTTGCCTCTATGGAGCTGCCCCTCAGAGAAGGGATGCAGGTACCTTCCCCTGCAGCAAGCCCCAAGCCCCATACCCTCCTGAAACTCTGATGCCTTGGGTACTTTGCTCACTGCTGCTCTTATGAGTTCCTCCTTCCATTCTCTGCTTTCCTGAGCCTGCACCTATACATCCAACTACCTGACCATCATCTCCCTGAGAAATGCCAAGCACATACTGCTAGCCCAGTAGGTGCAGAATCAAATCCAAGATCTTGTCCCCAAACCTGCTCCTCATCCCTGTTCCTCCCAAGGCCCCTTCCCTGCCCATGTCCACTCACTAATGCCTGTTGATTCCATCACCTAACACCTCACTCTGCCACCTTCCTCATTCCCACCACTACCATTCTAATCCCACCTGGACAGCCAGAACCTCTAGGCTTCTGGCTCCCCATCCTCCTACCACATCTGTCAACCTGTGACCAATGTGATCTTTCTCAAATGCAAGTCTGATGTCACTTCACTGTTTAAACCTCACCAGCGGCTGCCCACTGCCACTCATGGTCAAGTTCAACTTATCTTAAAAGGTCTTCAAAAACTGTCTCTGGCTTTCTTCTCCTGCCTTTTTTTTTTTTTTTTTTTTGCTGCTCTCTCTCGGGGAACACTCTTCATCATGCCCTCAATATTCGACATTGATAGTTCTCAAACTTTACTGGGTATTATGATCACCTGGAAAACTTGCTCAAAACAGAGATTTGGGGCTTCCAAAAGGCTTCCAGGCACTGCTAATGCTACTGGTCCCTACACCATGTCTTGGGCGGCACCACTCTGTACTCTATGCTGAATGTTTTCCAGTTTCTGTGACACTTGCCAATTGCCTTCAGTTCCCTGTGCATGCTGGCCCCTCTTCCCTAGGCTACACATTCTTCAGGCAAGTCTCACAGGTCTCCATCACCCCATCAGGCTGGGTTCCTGTCCTACCACAGTGGCTCTCATTGCAAGACTCTCACTGCAGAAACCTGCCCCCAACACACCCAGCTTCCTGAGGACAGAATAGGGTCTACCTTCTGTATTCCCTGGGCCCATCATGGAAACTAGTGCTTTCTGAAAAATAGCTATAAAAGAGAACCTCCTTGAGGGGGACCCCAAAGTAAATGTTAACCTGGGAATTCCCAAGGAACATTCCACCCCAGCCCTGGCCTCTGATGCTGAGAGATGTGGCCTTGGGGCTTCAAGTCTCGTGTAACTTTCCATGAAAAGAAGAAGCCTATGCTCTGTCACCCCCTGGATCAAAACTGCCAGGTGCTGAGCCTTCCATTCTAGATAGGAGACCAAGCTTACAAGAAGTGAAGCAGCCCAATAAAATCATCACCAAAGCATCACATTTGGAAGCCTCCTAGGAAGTCTGGAGCAGCACTAGGGAGGTCAGTTTCCTAAATGTCCTTGTGACCCTTCCTTCTGTCCTGGGAGGGAGGAAGGTCAGTACCCCATGGAAGTCTCTAGATTGCTCAGTCTAAAGGCACCTGAGTCCCTATCTCTTAAATACAGAAAATCAGCAGGCCAGACAGACCAGAGAAAGTGCTTTTAAGATGTGTGCAGAGCCTGCAGGTAGTTCCCACAGAGGCAGAGGGGCTGCGATAACAAAGAGAAGGGAGAATTAGGGAGCGAGCCTGACCTGCCTGGGTACAGGCAGGTCCCTGGATCTCTGCCTCTCTGGGGACATTGCCCTTTTTAGGTAGTTAGCTAAAAATAGACAATAAGCTCTTCACAATTCCCAAAACCAGCATCAATTTTCTGCCAAAGGCTCCTGAACAGGACTTAAATTGCACTGAATGTGGAAGGAGCATGAGGCCCAGAAGGCTATATCAGAGCCAGAGGCACAAGGGCCCCTGGGGTGGGAGGCTGAGTCTGGGTGGGTTCAGGGCCCTGGTGACTTGACCCTCTCCGCTGCACACACCAGCCCCTTCTAGGTTGTCTTTATAGACTTGGGGAGAAATACTGATTGTCTTCTCAGCATTAACATCTCTGGGCAAATTTCCCACCCACCTCCCTTCATAGCAAAGGATGTCACACAAGAAAATTCCAGAAAAACACTCTCCTCTTGTTATGCAAACATCCATTCCCAACCCCTCAGGACACAGAACATTGGATGCCTGTGAAAGGGGTAGCCCAGCACCCCAGGCCCAGCAGTGCCAGCACTGGCTGGCGGGTGCCCCCAGGCCCTCCCGGGGGAGGACCCTCTGGCCACCTGGCTTCCTTATGGGAGATTCTGGGAGAGCTGGGGAAGGAGCCAGGGGTAGTCACCTGGTGGCTATGTGTCCTGGGGGGTGGGGGTGGGGCTAGGTATTCTCTGTCTTTACAGAAAGGAGTGACTTGAGAGTCTACACCAACTTCCAGAAAGATTCATGGAAATACCCTGCTTCTCTCCTTTCACTGTCAGGCAAGCCTTAATACCACATCCCAACCTCTCTAGCATTGCCTTCCAGCCGTATGAATCCTGCCAAGACTTAATATTCCCCATGACCTGCAGAGAATGTTTAAGAGAAAGATTTGGTTCTGGGGAAACCCTTTATAAAAACTTGATGCTATTTCTGATATCCAAAGATGCTTTCAAGTTGACACAGGTTTTGGTTTTAGAGAGACACATACAAGAGGTCAGGACAGAGATACGTAAAGGTATAATCTAGGATGGTCCAAAGCAATCAATGTCAGGAGGAAAGCTCAGGGAAAGGTCAGGCCTGGAATATAAAGTGACATTCTACCCCCATCATCCTTTAAAGCACCACAGAGGAGGGAGGGACCCTTGAAGCGTGGGACTCATGAACTGTCTTGGAAAAGCAAATATTTATTATAAATGTGCACAGGGGCCAGACACTGAAGTTTTGGAGATGGACAGGACCTGGTTCCTGCACTCAAGTTGTAAAGTCGCAATAGATGCTCATTTCTCACTTTTCCAAAAGACCCTCCGCTTTTATAGCCTGCTGGGAGGA
The DNA here is from genome assembly GCF_000181295.1 of Otolemur garnettii. NCBI lineage: Eukaryota > Metazoa > Chordata > Mammalia > Primates > Galagidae > Otolemur > Otolemur garnettii. Next base: position 2,097,605 of record NW_003852484.1, on the reverse strand, counting down.
ATCTCCAGATCTGTTACCAAATTGGCATCGCCTCATCTGAATTTCCTAAAACCACTTCTTAAATTCATCAACAGCATTGCGTACAGACAGCATGCTAGCCTTCCCTCCCCAGCCACTCGCATGCTCTCCCGCAAGGACACCCTAAGCCCAGGAAGGCCTCCTCCCTTTGGAATGTTTCTGCTGCTGCACTGTCCCAGTGATGCTTGCTGTGGCTCAGACTCCTTCACACATCCACAGATAGGAAGAAGAGCGAGCTGACTTCACCTAAGCCATTTCACTCAAAAAGCTTTCCACCCAGTGGCCTGATGTCAGAGTTGGGAGAGGCCTGGGGTCCACTGGAGAACTCCCCATGTGACAAGGGAGGAAGCCAAGGTCCAAAGGGTTGGAGAGCTTTGACCAAGCCACCTGCCCAAGCTTTGACCAAGCCACCATGAGAACTCTAGATGGGTCATGAAAGAGGAGGAGAATGGAGCTGATGTGGTTTGGTTGAAGAGGAATGATGACATTCTAGCCACTCTAAATAAAGAGTACGTAAGAATTCCTTGTACTATTTTTTTTTTTTTTTTGAGACAGAGTCTCACTATGTTGTCCTCAGAAGAGTGCTGTAGTGTCACAGCTCACAGCAACCTCAAACTCTTGGGCTTAAGTGATTCTCTTGCCTCAGCCTCCCAAGTAGCTGGGACTACAGGCGTCCACCACAACACTCGGCTACTTTCGTTGTTGTTGTTGTTGCAGTTGTCATTGCTATTTAGCTGGCCTAGGCTGGCTTCGAACCTGCCAGCCTCAGTGTATGTAGCTGGCACTGTAACCACTGTGCTATGGGCACCAAGCCTCCTTGTACTATTCCTGCAACTTTTCTATAAAGAACCAGGACCTTCGCCTTCTGCTTTCTAGTCCTGTGGCTTTCTTGCTATGTCTTGTGCCTGAGCGTTGCCTAGAAGGAATCATAGTGAATCAGCATCTGGAAGTCTAAGGGGCATTCCCATCTCCCCCACCCTGCTCAGTTCAGGAGGAGGATTCTTGGATGTTTCTCTCTGGGGCTTGAGAGTTTCTCTTCCGTTCTATCTCTAAAGAGAGTAGGGGACCCACAAGAAGAATGGATAAAGCACTCCAGGAGTGTTTGTATTAAATTCCCATCAGAAGGAGAAAACTAGCCATAGTGAACATTATTGGGAGAAATGACAAAAACCGACTGGAGACCATGCATTAATTAGATAACAGTAGTGGTTCAATGTCAAATTTCTTCATTTCAATAATTGCATTGTGGGCGATGTCTATGGCTCAGTGGGTAGGGCACCAGCCCCATATACCAAGGGTGGAGGGTTAGAACCTGGCTCCAGCCAAACTGCAAAAAAATAGCTGAGTGTTGTGAAGGGTACCTGTAGTCCCAGCTACTTGGGAGGCTGAGGCAAGAGAATCGCCTAAGCCCAGGAATTGGAGGTTGCTGTGAGCTGTGACAACATGGCACTCTACTGAGGGTGATAAAGTGAGACTATGTCTCAAAAAACAATAATTGCATGGTGTTCTTAGGAGACACAGAATGAGACAGAAGTCAAGGGCATGATGTCTCTAACTTGGTTTAAAATAGCAGGTATCTGTCTAAATAAGTAAATAAATGAATAAACATAACCCAGACAATGATAAACAATGGGGCAAAATATAAATAGTTGGTTACTCTAAATAAAGAGTATATAAGAGTTCCTTGTACTATTCTTGCCACTTTTCTATAAATTTGAAATTATACCAAAATAGGTATTGAAAATAAAATCCTGTTGCATCCTGAAAGGCAAGCAGCAAACAGACCCCCAGATAGGGTGGAGACCCAGGGAAGCATGCGAGGGACTGCCCTCCTTCTCCCTCAGCTATAAGGGGGACCAGACCTCCCTCAGCCCTATCAGCCAGTCCCCCACCTTCTCCTGCTGTCTCCATGGACGGGGGACACTCTGCCCAGCCTTGTGTGGACAGCATAGAGAATAGTCCTGAGACTATGGCAAGGCACAGGGGCTTGTCGGGGGGACATAGATGAGGGTTGCAATCATGGCTCCACACCTTACTAACTATGAGACTTGGGCAAGACTATTTTAGTTCTCTGATGCTCAGTTTTGCTCATCTGCAAAATGGGAACAATTACCAATAGCATCCCTGAGACTCAGCTGAAGTGACATAGACTGAGGTACTAGGTAAACTGTGATCCTGAGTTCTGCACCCCCACAACCTTCACTCTAGCACCTGCAGTTTCCTGCCAAAACCCCAGTGGCTCCTCCTCCCCCTCCAATGTCATCATTCCTCTGCAACCAAACCACATCAGCTCCATTCTCCTCCTCTTTCACGACCCATCTAGAGTTCTCATCCCCAGATCTTCCCAAACTACCCCCACCACCCTCCTATTCTTGTGAGCTGGTGTCTGGGTCTCTGATTTGTGCTTTTGTCAGTTTTCTCTCATCCTGTCCCTTGCTTGGGTTGGGGCAGATCAATGTGGCTCACGCTCCTTGGTGCTGGGGGTGGGGGGCTCCCAGCCCAGAGTGGGTGGGTGTCATCCACTCTAACAACCTACAGCTTATTCAGAGGACTGGACATGCAAGCTGGGGCAGTGTGCAGATAGGGGTCTGGCCTCCCACAGTTTGATGAGAAAATCACTCCACCTTCCCTCAGGAAACATAAATTTCCTCCTTAGATTAGGTACTTCTCGGCCCTTGGCAAAAATGAACACATACACATCCAGAGCGTTCATGGAGTTAGGTGTCTGGGGCTGGGACGGCAGTGCCAACAGAGAGAGGCAAGTTATGGGGCTGTATAGACCACGTGGTCCCATCTCGGTGGGGGAGAAAAACCCAACTGAAGTATTTGCATGTCTGGGCACACACACACACACACACATATATAAATGCACAGAGAAAAGTAACAAAGTGAATACACTGTAGGGGTGAGTGGAAGTGGGGGTAGAAGAAAGAAGACGGTCACACTGTACGTGGTGTATTTCTACACTGCTTAACATGCTCACATAAGAATGTGTACATATATATTTATGTAATTAATAAACAATAAAAATTATTCCAAAAAGGGAGAAAAGAACTAGGGTACAGACCTAAGAGACAGCTCCTTCATTTCCCATCTCTGGGCAGCCACCTTCCTGGGAGACCTCAGGAACACAGCCCCACAGTGTCCCTCAGGCACCCAGGGTGCAGGCTTCTGAAGGACAAGTGTGCAGGTTCGTAAGCAGGTGGAGGCGCCAAGAACCAGCAGGTTTGGGTGATGGGCTGGGTGGAGGGGCAGGCCAAGGGATACCAAGTTGCCATTACCGCAATGGAGACATCGCTCATCCTCTGTGGGCAAGATATCTAACTCTGCCACGGAGGTGCTCTACACAGAGTGAAACGCCCTCGTGCAGGGCAGCGGAGCCTGCTGGAGCAGCCCAGTCAGGAGTGTGGGTGTGCGTTTTCTGGGAGCTGGTGTTCTCCTGCCAGCCCTGCTCCTTCTGGCCTAACACTGCTTGAGTCCCTCCAGCCCCTGCAGGTCTCACTAGCCATTTCCAGACCCTAGCCCACAGGGCACCTTGCTCTCCTTCCTGTCCAGCAACTAAGACACCCTGAAGTTATTGGGGTGAGGGGCTCCCAGGTGCCTCTGTGTTTATCAGAGGCAGTAGGGGAGACGCCCTTCTGCTTCTCAAGACCACAGTGCCAGACGCCAGACTTCTCCCTGGAGCAGCTGGTGTCCAGCTTGACTGCACACAGGAGGGCCCTGGGAAGCTAAACACACACTGAAGCCTGTCTCCTACCCTGAGATCTGGATTTAATTAGTCTGGGGTGCAGCCTAGGTGAGTGGTTTAAAAGCTCCCCCGGTGACTCTAATATCCATCCAAGGGGGCAGGCACTACTCCAGGATCTGACAATGACAACTTGCCTGGGGCTTTCCACAGCCTCGCTCTCCAGGGCAGAGAGCCCAGCTCCTGCTCTGCTCATTGTCTGGAGCTTGTTTTTCTCCTCCATAGCTCTGCCCTGACCCCACCTGATCTGGTTCAGGATCTCACTGGAGTGGATGTGTGCGGGTGAGAGCAGGAGGCTGCTGACCTCCAGCCTAACTCCTGCACTTGCTGCTTCTGTCCCCAGAGGCAGGGGACAGCCATGTCACAACAGGGAATTCACAATCCCTGGTGGTCTTCCTACATCCTATGTCTCTTCTGCTTTTATCTTCCTGTAACTATCACAGCATGGGCCCAAGGAATACTCTTGGAAATAAAATTATAAACCCATTCTTATAAGGCTTTTCTTTTTTTTTTGAGACAGAGTCTCACTTTGTTGCCCCTGGTAGAGAGCAGTGGTGTCATAGCTCACAGCAACCTCTAACTCTTGGGCTCAAGCAATACTCTTGCCTCAGCCTCCCAACTATCTGGGACTATAGGCACCCACCGTAACACCTGGCTATTTTCAGCAATGGGGTCTCGCTCCAGCTCAGGCTAGACCCCAACTCATGAACTCAGGTGATCTGCCCACCTCGGTCTCCCAAAGTGCTGGGATTACAGGCGTAAACCATGGTGCCCAACTAAATGACCACTCTCGATAATCTGAGGCTTCCCACACAAGAAACTATAATTCCAACTTGGCTGCCCCAACGTGCTGAGTAGCCCCCAATGGTCTGGCTGGGGTATGTTCAATAACCCAAGTTCATCACTGGGAAGGTGAATAAATTGCTTTAAAAAGAAAAGGAAAGAAAGAAAGCAATAAAACTTGGTCACAAAACATTGCCTTGTAGTGGAAAAAAGAAGCAGTTCTTGAATTAATCAAGCTCAATTACTTTCCTCTATTAGTATGGGTAATTAGGAGCTTGTCTAGTCTTTTGTTTTAAAACAGAGAGTGGCTGGGCATGCCCAACCCTCTGTTAAAACTGGAGGTGTCCAAAGATATTTCTGCTGACAAAATTAGACTGAAAATCATATAGGAAGCTAGGGTTGCCTTACAACTTTTGAGGCCTCTAGGCATTTCTGCCTTCATGGGTCCCTTCTGCCCATGAAGAAAAAAAATCACATAGGCTTGGCAACTGTAGCTCAGCGGCTAGGGTACCAGCCACATACACTGGAGCTGGCGGGTCTGAATCCAGCCCGGACCTGCCAAACAACAATGACAACTACAACCAAAAAATAGCTGGGTGTTGTGGCGGGCACCTGTAGTCCCAGCTATTTGGGAGGCTGAGGCAAGAGAACCGCTTAAGCCCAAGAGTTTGAGGTTGTGGGGAGCTGTGAACTGCTGCGGCACTCTACCTAGGGTGACACTTTTTGTCTCTGTTTCAAAACAAACAAACAAACAACAACAACAAAAAATACAGGCAGGATGGCCATAAAGTTCATGTGCAATTTAAAATAGTGTGTAATTTTAAATTGCACACAAACTTTATGGCCAACCTATATATATATTTAACTGTATCATCAGATATTTGAATTATGTAAGTTATACTCTACACCTGTATTAGTATAAAGATGATATGTTAATATTATAAATTAACACATTGTCTTTGACTTAAAAGTTCACCTTTTCCTGATTTTATAAGGTATCACAGCAGTTGGTAGGCCCGTAAAAGCACTGTGAGCCCCAGGCACTGCACGTTGTGGATAAGTGGGCTCCAAGGTGCTGAGCTCCAGAAGAGGAAGGTAGCTGCTATGGTCACAGAGAAGTTCCTTTCTCCTTTGGCTATCTGTACCACACTGTGTTTGATTCTGAGACATAAGGAAGGGCTTTCCATGAACAAAGGTGCAGCCCATGTCCTTCTGAAGGAAGGAACCTCTTGAATAGACCCTGCCAGGAGGGACTATTGCTTGGAGCTGAAGTAGGAAGAACTCAGGACTGAGGGCTTTTTAGAGGGAGTTTGCTAGAAAGGTGTCCCATGAGGGAGGTGCCACAGCAAAGGCATTAAGAAAGGACCTGGGAATGTCCAGTACACAGGCAAGAGCTCAGTTTGGTCTGAGCAGAAGACAGGAGCAGATGAGCTGGGGAGCAGTGTTGGGATTTTGTGGGCTCTTTGGGCCACCACACATTTCAACTAGGTGTGAGATCAGAGCTGTAATTTAGAAAGGTCCCCCTGGCAGGGCAGAGGCAGCTAGGGCGAGATTAAGAGACACTCTTGCAGGGATGTGATGAGAAGTTGAAGGAATGTGAGTGAGGTGGAAGGGCACATGGGTAGGAGGAAAAACAGAAGCCATGCAATGCCACCTGGGCCGCAGACAGGCTAAGGAGGGCTGGGAGAGTGAGAAAAGGCCCCTGGCTCTGTCATCAAGAGTTTCCTGGGAGCTTTGGGGCCCAAGCTAGGCTTCCATGAGCACAAGCAAGAAGGACCCGGAGGCAGGGCTCTAAGGCCCTCTGGATCCAGGGGGCACGGGCCCTGCCTCTATCTGGTGAAGCAGAGCTAGTACTCACTCTCTGTTCCTAGCCCAGGAGGAAGGGAGCTCTTGGGCCTCCGGGATTTCATCTCCGGGGCCTTGGTGTTCTCACTGGCTGGAGCATCTGAAACAAAGCAGGTAACGACAAACTTTAGTCAGCAGCTGCTGAGGAAAAGAGCAGGGGAAGCGTCTCAGTAAAACCCCTTTCCCTAAAAATTATAGTGCTCCTCCCACCTGCCCCACTCTGAGGGCCCTCCATGCCCACTGAGCAGAACGGCAGCTGCGGCTGGGCACCTTCCTCCACCCTCCACAAGAACACCAAAGAAGGACACCCTGTTCCATTGGGCCTGATAAATCAGATAGAGAGAGCACAGTCACCCTGGCAAGATGAATGACAGGCCACCCCAGAGCTGGTGACACCCCCTCTGCAGCAGCACATGCCGCCAGAAATGACACTGCTGGCAGGGTTGGGGCAGAGTCAGCCCCTCCATTTCCCTCTTTCCTGCTCTCTCCTTTAGGAGACTAATTCAGGCAGAATGTTCAAGATTTCTAAAAGGCTGTCTTTCCTACAGAGGCAGGAGGGGATCCCTGCCCTTGGGCTCAGGTCTAGAGGTGCCTTGTAGCCTCTGACTTCTCCATCTTCCTTCTATAGTCCAAATTTTGCCTTGACAGGCCAAACAAAGGCCTCTGAGCAGGTAGCTGAGTGCCCTGCCCACTTCGAGACTGAGTCTAGGACCCACCTTGGAGTTTCTGTTCCCCCTTCCCCAGAGCAGGCCCAGTGACACCTATTGCAGCTGCCTAAGGGGCTTCTCTGAAAATGTTGGGCAGGTGAGTGTGCGGCCTAGAGGGTGAAGGGGCCTGGGGCCTCCACTCCATACTCCCTCGTCCCTTCCACGAGTTAATGCCAAGTGCAGACAAGGTCAGAGGGAGCCTTCCCTTGTTGGGGCAGCTGGGAAACCTGGCTCTAGACTGGGCTGGGTGGGAGAAGCCCAGTGAAGCTTCCAGAAGACTGTAGTTTAAGAAACTGTAGGGAAACCACTCAGGGACTTGGGTCAAGAGGAGCTGGCTGAGCAGCTATCACCAGGTCAGCACGTTCACCAGCTTTCCTTTTCCCCACAAGGAACACTCTTTGGGGACAGTGCTGAGAGGGAGCCCCCCCCCACCTTGAGCCCTCTTCCTGTCCATCCTTTTCCTGCTCCTGAAGAGAGGAAGCTCAGAGGGGGGGTGGAGGGGTGGGACTTTCCAGCAAAGGCTCTGGCCACATTCCTGTGGCTTGGCTGAGGAGGAAGGGCTACCGCCTCCAAGATGGGGCAGTCCTGGCTGATATTGCCTAGACTGGGCTCCTGGGGCTTTGAGGGGTGGGCCTGGGGAACACAGAACCAAGCGGCTGGGTTTGTGTTCATGTGGCTCTCAGAGCCCTCATCTGGATGCGTTTCTCCCGGTGACACTTGGGTTCCTTCCCTGCCATAAGGCACGGACATGCTGACATGGGCTCCTCTAAGCATAATTTTTGAAGCCTCCTCCCAACCTAATGCCCCCACTCCCCAGGAGCCCGCAGCTCAGAGACAGGCCTCAGGGACATAGGGATCAATGTCTCTGCCAAAGACAGAAGGGGGCACAAGGCTGAAGAAACCCCTTCATGCAGCCCCACCCCTGCCTCCATCCCCACAGTGAGTTACTTGACTCCTGCCACCTCACATGAGGGCAAGGGAGCCCTGTGGAGAGTCCCCATCATCTGGAGTGACACTGCCAAGCTCCTCAGGGGGCTGCCCACACCCCAGACCACCAGTTCCACGTGGACACAGCTGGAAGGGGCAATTTCATTCTCTTATGCTGGATGTTTTCCCCATGGGTTGTGGTCACTCAGCCACAGAAAAGTCCTCAGTACATATTTATTTGTCAACCTCAGTACTTTCCAGCTTCAGCTATACATTAGAAGCACCAGCACTGGGATATCTCACCCCCCAGACTTCAGTCTAATTGGTCTGGGTTGGAGTCTGCACAGCAATATTATATAGAAGCTCCCCAGATTCTCAGCTGCTGCCAGCTGAAACTCCCAGCCTCACCTCAAGTTCTGTGTGGGAGCACACGTGCAAGGTGAGGGGTGGGGCTGGGACTACTCCCGGGGACAGGAAAATCTGGTGGTGCTTCTCCTGACATTTAGGGATCAGTGAGCCATAAGCAGGGCAAGGGGCCAGAGTAAGCCTCCCTTGTCCTGCACCTTCCTCCCTTCTTCAGTCTTCCTTTCTTACAAGACCAGAACTTCTTCTCTCTCTCTTTTTTTTTTTTTTTTTTTTGAGACAGAGTCTCAAGCTGTCATTCTGGGTAGAGTGCTGTGGTGTCATAGCTCACAGCAACCTCCAACTCTTGGGCTCAAGCAATCCTCTTGCCTCAGTTTTTCTATTTGTAGTAGAGACGGGGTCTTGCTTTTGATCAGGCTGGTCTTGAATTCGTGAGCTCAAGCTATCCACCCACACTTCTTTGGGGCCACTGCCAGAATGCACACAACAGTGCTTCGGGAAGCAGAAAATAACCGCTGACCTAGGCATTCACTTCTGCTCAGCCTCCCAGAGTGTTCTTCTCTTTTTTTTTTTTTTGAGATAAGGTCTTATTCTGTCACCTGGGCTAGAGAACAGTGTCATAGCTCACTGTAAGCTCCACTCCTGAATTCAAGCAATCCTCCTGCCTCAACCTCCCAAGTAGCTGGGACTATAGGGACTGCCACAATACCTGGCTAATTTTTTTTTCTATTGTTAGTACAGAAGGGGTCTTGCTTTTGTGTGGGTGGTCTCAAACTCCTGGCCCCAAGCGATCCTTGTGTCTCAGCCTTCCCACGTGCTAGGATCATCAGTGGGAACCACTGAGCCCAGCTAAGGTCAGCACTTCCAACAATCACTGATGACAATTTAAAAACAGGTACACCCAGAAAGTTTGTTTCTTTGGCCCTTTTTGAGGAAGAGGAGTAGAGGGCAAAGCATGTACATAGTTCTGGATTCCTGGGCTTCAGCACTCTACCCCTTTGGTGAGTCTCATAATATTAAGAAGAAAGAAAAAGAAGGAGCAAGATATTTCTTAAGTGATGGGTAAATGTAGGTACAAGCAAGCAAAGGATGAGAGGCCCAGGTTTCCTGGGTTCCTGAAAGAAGGGCAGCAGGGCCGGGGTGGTGGTTCATGCTGTAATCCCAGTGCTCTGGGAGGCAGAGAGGGGTAAATCACTTGAGCTCAGGAGTTCAAGACCAGCCTGAGCAAGAGCAAGACCCAACCTCTAAAAAAACAGCTGGGTGTTGTGGCAGGAGCCATGGTCCCAGCTAATCCAGATGCTGAGGCAAAAAGATCACTTGAGCCCTAGAGTTTGAGGTTGCTGTGAGCTGTGATGCCACAGCACTTTACCAAAGGTGACAAAGTGAGATTCTATCTCAAAAAAAAAAAAAAGAAGGGCAGCAGGAACCAAGATTCCTTCTCTCCTTGTGGGGTGTGTTGGACTTGACTTCCAAGTATTACCACAGCAAGGACTGAGAGAGAGCAAGCTCTAGTTTCTTGGGAATGTGCACAAATAATAAAAGCTGCCCTATGTCTCTGTTTCCACATCTGTACCAAAGGAATGGCTCTTATTTTCTCTGTCCCATTGTGTTCCAAGGCCCAAAGGACAGAATGCATGAAACAGTGCTTTGGAAAGCAGAAAACGACCTCTGACCTAGGCATTCACTCTGCTCACCACATTCCCTGCATCCACCTTCAGAAGGCCCTCCCTCACCAGCCCCCACTTGCTCCTGCATCTGTGCCCGACTCCAAGGCGCTGGCTTCTCACTGGACTGGGTTTTGACTAGACAGGCCAGTACACTCTGTGACATGTTCTGAGCCTCGTTTTTAGAAGTTCCCGCACCTTATCTTTCCATCTGGCCATGAGAAAAGGGGTTCAAGTTTCCCTTTCAAACCAAGCACACCCAGACATGGAGCCCCACAGAGGGGCCCCGCCCCCCTGAAGTGTGGGGCCGGCCAGGGATGCTGAGCCACTAGCCCTCCGTGAGAACCGCAGCAAGGAGGGGGCTGGAAGAGCTTTGTGCTTAATCAAAACCAGCTTTGTGCTCACACGGCTGGCCAGGGGATAAAAATAATAGTAATATAAGTTTAACGGCAGCTTGTATTTTCTATTTTAATCATTCTGTGATGAAATTTAACTCCATTTCTAGATCTTTGCTCCAGGGCTGAAGTCCTTTGCTGGCCTGGCAGTGCCCCCAAAGAAGTGTGGGGGAGGAAGATGGAGGTGTGGGGATGTGGGGGGCCTCTACAGAGAGAGGAAAACTTGTCCTTATATGGACAGTGCCTCACCCCTTCCACTCCTGGGCTAGCTCTAAACTCAAGCCCTCAGGGCAGCAATTTTTTTCTGTCTCCCCCAAGAGGTTGGTTCCTTGAGCTCTGACCCTATGCAGGGGGAATAAGGTCTTGGGAAGCTTCTGGGAGGGGGTCCAACTTCTAGGAGCATCAGGAAGGAGCAGGGCTGGGCTCAGCCTTTCCCTTGGATGGCCCACGCCTCCTGCAGGGCCTCTCCCTCTGACTGACAGCAAGGAGCATGCTGGCATAACAGGAGAGAGAGCACCTCTCTGAAGAGGAGAGGATACTTGAGCTCCTCTCCGCTTCTGCTAATCGGAGGCTGAGATTTTCTGAGTCTGACCTTCCTCCCTAGAAAAGGGGAGGAACAACACCTCAAAGACAGTGAAGGAGGATGGAGGTGCCTGATGGAGCTGCCTATGCTGGGTACTGAGCTGCTCCCACCAGGCTGAACAAGGCCATCTGCCAGTACTTAAGTATTTCTCATCTACAAAAACAGCAATTTCATTTAGTTCGACTTAATACACGTTAGCTGCCTATGACCATTTAAACAAGAGCTGTGAAGTGGGAGCAGACTTAGAAGTACAGCAGGACCAAGGTCAACCAAGCAAGGTAGAGGGAGGGGTGAGATCAGCTCAGTGGTGACCATGGTGGCTGTGGGCCAGGTGGTGAGGAGCCCAGGCTCGGGCTCTGCTCATTAAGGCCATCTTCAGCCAGACTCAATCTCTGGATGCCCCAGATGAGGCTGTTGTTACGCTCAAGCCCCTGAAGCCCTTGGTCAGGGTACCAACGACTTCCATGTTGGCAAACCCAGTGCCTACCGCTCAGGCTTCTCTTACTCAGCAGCAGCATTGGTCACATTGGTCTTGATCATTTGGCTTCTTGAAGTTCCCACCATTTGGCTTCTAGATTCCCCCTGTCCCCATCCCCTGGATTTTTTCCGCTGCCTCTGCCTCCCCACCGCCCAATCACTACCATATACCTCAGTCAACAGAGGACGTTATATGGCTTGTTTGTAGCTGGCTCCCCAAATCCCATCTCTAGCCTTTTCCTCCTTCCTCAATTCCAGATGTATCCAAATACCTACCATGTGACATGCCTGCTGGGAGTGTCAGATGGGCACTTCCAGTCCCCTGCATGAGCTCCTGACTGTTCAACCACCCCCACAGTCTACTGAGGGTGGTTGATGTGGCCCTATGAAATCTAAGAGTCACCTTTACATCTCTCTCTCTCCATATCCAATTCATCAGCAAATCCTATCAGCTGTATATCACAATAGATTATTAATCTTACCTCCTAAATCTAAGCGGCCATCGTGTCCTGCCTGGGCTATCATACCAACCTTGCACTGTCCTACCTCTAGTGCCCTGGGTCTGCCTCTCAACTCCAGATTATCTCCTGCCTAAGTGACATGTCCACTTGGGGTCAAATGGGCATCTTAAACTTAAATTTCCAGTCAGACACCTGAGTGATCCTTTATGAATGTCCATTGTCATCCCATCACACTTAGAATAAAATCCAGTTTCCTTGTCACTGCCAACTCTGCTTGGACCCAGCCAACAGTCCTCCTCAGCCTCATTTCCCACCCCTCATCCTGGAGCGCCTCAAGCACAGTGTCATCGGTTCAGGGCTGTGCTCTGGCTGCCACCTCTTCCCTCTGTCTTCCTTCACTTCTTTCAGGTCTCTGTTCAAATGTCTCTTCCTCAGAGAGGCCTCAGCAACCACCCTCTCCCAAAGCAGCCTTCCTCCCCAGCACCCTGCTCTGCTTTCTTCATAGCACCTGATATCATGTACGACATGGCCATCCATCTGAGTCATTGCATCTCCCCAACGAGAGTCGTGCCAAGAATGGGAACCTTTTCTGTTTTGTTTACTGCTTTTAGCACAGCCCTAGAGCACCTTGGCACAGAGTGGGCACTCAAATATTTGTGGAATGAATGAGTGATGGCATGAGTGCCCATTGGAATGTCCCCTCCTACTCAAGCATGCACGACCCTCTATGGTCACAAAGCCCTGACCTCACTGGTAGTTAAGGCTGGGTGCCTTGGCCAGGTGGCTGGGAGGGAAGGCCTCATTGGGGGAGGGCTGGACAAGCCAGGGAGGGGGCTAAGGTGTCTTCTAACTCCTGTGGTAGGGTTCTAGACCAAGCAGGACTTTTCCCCACACTTTTCACTGGGGTCTGAAGGAGAAGAAATGGATTACTCAGTGCCATGTGTGGGACTTCCCAGCAGGGAGGGTTGAAACTAAAGAAAGTCTAGATCAGTTGGGGGAGAGGCCCTGTGTAATCCACTGCACAGGGAGGCTGAGCGGAAACCCACCCAGAACATAGAAGGCACCCCAGAAAGGGGCAGGCTCCAGAGCCAGACACACCTGAGTGGGGGCAATTCATGTCATATCTACTGGACTAGGTGGTGCCCCAACTACTGCCTACCGTCTGTGTGACCTGGGCAGTCTCTGAGCCCTGGTTTGCTCATGGAGAAGGACTCCCTCCACAATTGTTGCATAAATTAAAAATGCAAAATGCTCAAAAGTCTCTGGCCATAGCAAGCATTGAAGGCCAGCTTTTCTTGCTTTTGGGCAAGTTTTTTTTGCAACTCCTTATTTACTCTAGGCTTCATCTCCCTTCTGTGTGGCACAAGTTGATGCTTACTGCTGGGTTTAGAAAGGAGAGTGGGGCTCGGCGCCTGTGGCTCAAGCAGCTAAGGCACCAGCCACATACACCTAAGGTGGCAGGTTCAAATCCCCAGCCCGGGCCTGCCAAACAACAATGATGGCTGCAACCAAAAAATGGCCGGGCATTGTGGCGGGCGCCTGTAGTCCCAGCTACTTGGGAGGCTGAGGCAGGAGACTCGCTTGAGCCCAGGAGTTGGAGGTTGCTGTGAGCATGATGCCATGGCACTCTACCCAGGGGGATAGCTTGAGGCTCCGTCTCAAAAAAAAAAAAAAAAAAAAGAAAGGAGAGTGGCATGACCATAATCATGAAATGTCCCTTTTCTTCGGAATAAAGTCCTAAACAAGATGATTAAACACAGCAAGGTGCGCTGTGTTACAAAGGTTACCTTCCTTATCTTTGCTATGAGGGAAACATGGTGAGGCCAACACAGAACAGCCAATGAGCTGTTTGTCTTATTTTTATAAGGCCTTGTAGTACATTGGTATGTCGGCCTCAGATGTATGGTCTTAATAGTGTTTGGCACAGGCTGAGTGATAGTGACTTTCAGGGTCCGGGCCAGCACTGCCAGAAGCCTGCCTGAAGTCAGCATCAGCTGCAGCCCCTGTGCTTAGTGATGGAGGGCCTGGCTGCCCCATCCAGAGGCCAGGCAGGCAGTGGCAGATGGGAGAGCCTGGAAGAGGCCACATGATGACTAGGCATGAAAATTCTGTCATGGTTACTTCTTGGGGCAAGGAGTTCTTCCATGTACTTTGATGCAAAGTACAAATTCTCTTTTTGAGAATTTGATTAAAAACTGAAGTCCACTCTCTTCAGAAAGATGCTCCAACCCCTCTACCCCACCTCCACAATTTTGTCTATACTTCCAAAGCATGCTTGGACCCATCAGCATCTCCAAGTCAAGTCTGACACCTCGGGGAGTAAGGAGGGCTGAGGGGCTAAAGAAGCACCAGCCAAAAGGAGCAAGAAGATGCAGACCAGGACGGGGTGGGGTGGGGGGGCAGTAAGAAGACCCCAGTCCTTCACTATGTGCCTGGAGGTGGCTTTTGACAGAAAAGTAGAGGTAAATGGGCAGGAAACCCACCCAAAAGACAGGAGGCTAACAGATCTCCAGGGGGAAAGGAATGGAGGAAGGGGCTGCCCTTTTTCTCCCTGAACATAAAACCAAACACAGCCCAGGGACTGGGAAGCAGTCTTGTTATCTCAGCTGGGTTCCCTCCTATCATTCTTCTAGCTCTACTTCCAAGATCCAGCTCCCAACTTGCAACCAGAGGCCAAAGCTTGCCTTTGAAGGAGCTAGAGATAAATAATGATAGTCAACAAAATTAGTGGAGAGAGCAAGGGAATGTTCCAGCAGGCCTCTGGGCAAAGTCCCCTAAGTTGCAGAATGAATTCCCCAAACTTAAAAAAAAAAAGAATTCCCAAATGTATTTAGCAGGGGAAAAGGAAATTTCATCTTGAAAACAAATCTGAAAAAGGTGCTGACATTTTACAGATAAGGAGGATGAATTGCTGTCCTGCCTTCTGCGAGCCATGTAAATAGGACCTAAAGAGGCTGGCAGTCGATAACCTCATTAGCTGCTGGGCTTCCTGAGGTGTGAATTCCAAGGGAGCAGAGGGGCTGTTAGAAATAGCTTTCAGGCCAAGTTACCAGAAATGCTATTTTTTAAAAATGGTAGCACCTGGCTAGAAAGAGGCAGGACTCTGAGCTGGGTGGGTGACAGTAACCAGCAGGAGAAGGCCTGGAGCCTCCAAACATGTGTTCCCTTCTTAAATGACATAAACCTGGGTCCATCAAACCTGCTTCCGTAGACTCAGAGCCCCCATGGCTAGTACATTCACAGGGAAACATACACAATATTCTGGCTTAACTTTTGGCTATTCGCAATGTAATCTGTGTTGCCCTTGTGTGTTTTTCAAAGACTTTTTAAG
Source organism: Otolemur garnettii (assembly GCF_000181295.1). Taxonomy (NCBI): domain Eukaryota; kingdom Metazoa; phylum Chordata; class Mammalia; order Primates; family Galagidae; genus Otolemur; species Otolemur garnettii. The sequence continues at coordinate 2,082,306 of NW_003852484.1, read as the reverse complement.
ACTTTCTCCCACTCTCTCCCATTCATTATGTGCCATAGATCCCATCTCAGCTTTGTGATCAGGAAATGGGGTTATAAAGTCCAGAAGAAGGACAAAGATTCTACATTTTGTGGAATGATGGTGAAATAGGTTAGGATTTTAAAACTCAAGTGATCACATGCAGGAGTCAGAAGAACAACAAAGCTATGCTTCAAGATGCCTTATTTGGACACTGGTTTTTGATATGTCACTGATGGTTATTAACCAGGCATTTCAAAGGCAAGAAATTGTTTCCACAGACGACCTTTATAGGTATTTCCAAGCAAGCACCAAATACAAAAGAAAGGACACTGGATTGTGAGCCCCAGGCTGGGGTCCTCCTCTGGCTGGGCCTGGAATGGGCCAGGGAGCCTCAGGTGGGGTGCTTTTCCTCGCTTCCTCTCTGAATGCCGGCAGTGTTCTCATCTGTAAGATGAATCTAAGCCACTACAAGGGTCATTCTGCTTCTGAGTCTCCAGTTAGACACTCCTCACGGTAGAGACAAATCTGTCACCATGTACTTCCTGTGTTCCTTTAGGACACACCCTGACTCTGCAGAGCCTGGCACTGCCCCTTCCCCACACGAAAACTCCGCTCAGATGTGCAGACACACTCTTTCTCCCATGTGTCCCCTCCCCTCCCTCTGCTATATCATTATTACCATTTTCCTTTGGCAGAGGTTAGCCCTGTCCTCTCTGCCCCAAAACTCAGCCCCAACTCACCCTCTTGAGGATGTCTCCCCACATGGGCCCCACTCTGCACTCAGGTTCCAGGACCCAAGACCCAGGCTGGGTCTGCCCTGCCAGCACTGACACTCTTGTGGCTTGTAAAACCCTTTAGTCATTTTCCTGTGGGTGTGTCTTTTCTCCTGCCCAGTGTCCCAGCTTCCCTGCTCAAAGGTTCTGGGTGTGGGAGTCAGAGGTTGAAAGGGCCAAGTAGGTGGGCAGCCCCTCCTCCTGGCCAGGGGCAGGGTACAGGAAGAGCTGCCACTTTTCTTCCTGTTTTTTGTAAAACATAGGTTGACGTGCACAATGAATACCTTGGGCAGGAAGGGCAGTGTTGGGGGTAGTTCCAAGTAGGCATGGGTCAAGGGAGAGCTGAGAAGCGGGACCCTGTGTAAGGTGGTGGTGATGGGTGGACACAACCTACCGTCCACAGTGACTTGGCAGGAACATTCAGCCTGGCCAGCATCATTCTTGGCCATACACTTGTATAAGCCTCTGTCCTCGGGCAGGGCCTTCTCGATGGAGACAGAGCAGAGTGAGCCTGGGGAGGAGGAAGAAGAAAGTTGAGTGGATCAGGTGTGGCCCCAACACCTGCCCTGGCATCTGGAGCACAGCAGGTGAACACATGAGGCCTCTGGAAAGCCCAGAAGCCAGAGGCCCTACAGAAATAAACCCTCTCTCCTCACTGAAGCCAGGGCTCTCTGCTGATAACCATTGTCTACAATAAGTGGTCTGCAAATCCATCCCCTCTTGGTCCCCCTCTACAGAGAGTCCTCTTATGGGGACATAACAGATTACAAAAGAAGGGAGAGAACAGCCTCTGCTTTTGGAGAGCATCTCATACAACAGGAGACAGACATGGGCCCCCCACACTGGGATGTCACCAAGAGAGAAGGGCAGCAGGCACAGGGATATAGACCCATGTTAGGAACAGCAGCAGGTAAGGGGATGCAGTCCCAGAGTCACTGTTATTGGCTGTCTGACCAGCTGACAACAGTAACTCTGGGACTGCATCTCAGAAAAGGGAGCTTTGAGCATAGGAGACAGGTGGGCGAGGGCAGGGACCCTTGTCCAGGGGTGGCGCTGGCCTGTGGGAAGATCTGTTGGGAGAAGCAGCTGACTACAGCCTGGGACCTAGGAGCTGACTTTTTAGGATGGTGTCTGAGCCTAAGATCTGTGGCCAGTGAGGGGCCCTGGGCAGGCAGAGGGGCACTTTGGGGTTGTCTTCCTTCACTTCCAGGTCTTCTGGCTGCCACAGAAAAGAGTGGGGATGGTCCTTCTCGATGGACTCCCACCTGCTCTACTCAGCCTGGGTCTGTCCTGCCAGCACTGACACTCTGGTGGCTTGTAAAAGAGCGTGTCCCCATCACACCTCTTCTGGCCTGGCTGGGGGCAAGGAGTCAGGCTGAGCACACACAGGGACCTGGGGGCTGACTCTTGCCTATCCCAGCTCTCTCATCCCAGGGCTGGATACTGCTGCTCTAGGGGACTTCTTTGGTGGGGGGGTTCCCTCAGGATGTGGTGAGAGATCAGCTGAGGGCCAGGCCCGGTGGGCCAGGATGAAGGGCAGCAGTCCTCTAGGTCCTGCCTGCAGACAACCACACGAGCCAACAGCATGGTCCTGTCCAAAGCTGCCCCCTTATCAGGGCAGCAGCCAACACACAGGAGGAGGACAAAGCCAGGGCCACTTGTGTCCTGCTGTCTGGAGCCACAAGCCATTGTCACTGGGATGGCAGAGCTGTGTGTATCTTGGGGACAGGTGTGGGGACAGCATGACCAGAGGGGAGACCAACAGGCACTGTTCTCCAAAGGGCCTTCTGATCCTGAAAAACATACAAGCTTGTCCAACAATGGAGAATCCGAAAGAGGAAGGGTAACATCAGTTCTGCCTACATAGCTTTACTAAGGCTGGAAGAGAAAAATAAAGGCATGATACTCATCTCTACTCCTTGCCAGCTGGGTAACACTTTAAACAGAGAATCCTTTGTCCTACAAAACACCTGGGGAAGGATGGCTGGTCTGCACCCCATCCCCAACCTCCTAGACCCTTGCATAGACCCCACCCCTCGGGAAAGGCCTCACTGGCCTGTTGTCTTCTCACCAGGAGGGCAACAGGCCAGGGTCACTTCTCATTGTGGTTGGGAGACAGAATTTCCAGAACCTACAACAGAAAGGATTTAAGCTACATCTTTAGGAAGTCTGTCATAAAAGCGAGACCCATGAGGCACCTGGACAGGGGAATGGGGATAATTGTCTTCTAGAGAGGGAAGTTTCTACACATCTGGGTGGGCAGGAGGATGCTGAGATGACCTCAGGCCCCAACTAGAGGCTCAGAGGAAACTAACCCCATCTTGCAAGCTCCCCCAGCCTGGGTGGGGCTGAGACTCTGGGCACAGATATCCAGCACCCCCAGGGCACATCCTGTTCAAATCCCTGATTGTCTTTCAGTTTCAGTCCCTTAGCTTTAGCCTTAAAGCTGACAGAGTGACCACCAGGAGATCAGTGAGGGTACAGGCCAGGGGAAGGCAGGGAGCAGGCAGCTGTTCCCAGCCACCCAGAGCCCAGACCCCTGGCCACGCGTGGGCTGGGGGAGGGCCCCCAGGCAGGCTCAGAGCCCTGGCTACCCCAGATGAAGAATCTGGTATTTCCTGTGGGACAGTTCATTCCTGACCTCCAGAAGAAAAACCGTTTCCCAGTGATTTTTTTTTTTTTCTGAGAAGCCTCAGCCTGGTGGGGAATTTTGAGAGGGAGGTGAGGGGGTTGGGAGCAGTGGGAACCAGGAACCCTCTGCAGGGTGCAGAGGGCGCTCTGTGCCCCTCACGGTGCGAAGTCTGTGCTCGGGGTCTGAAGCTCGCCTAGCCCTCTCCTTTCCTGAGTGACTGGCAGGAGGGAGGAAGATGCTGGGGAGGAGGGAGGCTCTGCTAGGGGGCTGCCTCAGTCAGCAGCGCCTCCCTAACCCAGCCCACCTGGCCAGTCCAGAACCACAGCGTGACTCATCTCCAGGTCACCACCTCAGGCACGGTACCCTCTGTGTCCCCCCTCAGTTCCCATACCCAGGTGGGTCTCTTCCCTGCTCTCAGGTCGCCTGAGCTCCCCTGTGTCAAAGCACAGCTCGCAGGGCCACTGCTGACTGACTGACATGCCTGTTTCCCGCCCAGCTTTCTGAGGGCAGGGACCGCATCTGTCACCAGTCTTTCCCTTGAGCCTGGAAGGCAGTCGCAGCAAAACATATCTGCTGTTCTGAGAATGACAAAGAGTATTTCTGCAGATGATTTTGTAGGATCCACACAAAACAAGGCCATGAATACTTAATCCAATATAGCTACTATTGAAAAATACGGTTTCTGGCTCGGCGCCTATAGCTCAACCGGCTAAGGCGCCAGCCACGTACACCTAAGGTGGTGGGTTCGAATCCCCAG
>NW_003852484.1:2072930-2077960 GCF_000181295.1 Otolemur garnettii | reverse complement strand
AAAAAAAAAAAAAGAAAAATACGGTTTCTAAAAGGAAAAATAATCCTAACTAGGGTTCTTCAAGTGGATTACGCATCCAGTGACAACGGCTAGAATAACGCCTCGCTCATAGTAGGTGCTGCATAAATCCACTGTTTGTAAGATAAACTCACATAGGTCTTGAAAAAGACTTTTCAAGATTCCACCCAGAAGGCAATTAAAAATGAATTATCTGTTTACATCAGCAACAAAACCCATCTTCATTATTAGAGTGGGAGAAATGTTTGCTGGGGGAGAAGCTCTGCCTGGAGACAGGAAATGAAGCATAAAAATAAAAGCTCTTCTCAGGAGGCCACAGAGCTGCGTGGGCCATCTGCCTCCCACTCCCACTCTTCAGCTGAGGTAGGTCCAGAAATGGCTGGGGACAGACCTGGAAGGTCCAGATGTCCATCCAGGGAGGACAACCCCACCCGGAGCTCTAGGGGTACAGGTGCGGGAAGGACACCTCCAGCTGTGTCCCTCCAATCAATGGCTGTCACACCTCCTCTCCTTGGCACCACAGGGATAAACTGACAGGGTGGATATACTAGGCCAGTGGGCTAGGAGCCCTATCCAACTACAGACATCGGAGAAGCCGCCACTACCTATGGACAGCACGTCCTGAGCAGGTGGGGCACAGATACACCTGTGGGTGGGGAAGGATGAGCGCAGGAGTCTCTTGTAGACAGAGGTGGGTGACAACAGTTCAGAAAGGTGTCCTAGAGAAAGTGATCTTGATCACAGCAGGAGGGGATCAGTGCAGTGGAGTAAGAAGAGTTCCCAGTCAGAGAGGTGGGGCAGGAGGGTGCTGTGCTGAGCTGAGTGTGAACAGCAGGCCAGTCTCTCATCTCCCCCTACAAACCACCTTACTCCACTGACACCTCACTGTGCCCCAGCTGCCCAGACACCCACGCACAGTGCCTTCCACTCATCCTCTTGTTTACCTACCCCTACCCTCAACATTTCCAAGCCAGGAAACAGGCTCTATTTGCTCTGTCCTTGCTCCTTAAACTGATTACTTCCACTCTGTGGCCATGGCTACTGTGCTCATCCAGACCTCACCACCTTCCTCCCTGACCTCTTCAGTAGGCTCTGAATTTGGTTTTGGGGCAGGGAGCCAATCAACACCCCTAATACCTGGCTTTGTTTACAGTGTTCCTCACTCCAAAATCTTGCATGGCTCCCTATTGCCTTTAGACTAGAGATCCTTGCCACGATCTAGGATGAAATTGGGGCCACACCATCATCTGAAGCTCTGAAGGGGCGGGAGCAGGTCTCCCTCTACTGCTCTACACCTGCCCTAAAAGGCTTCAGGGCCTAGTCTGAACCCTGGTGCCTTCAGGCCAGCCCCTCCCCATGGCCTGGCACTCAGCTGCCTCTCCTGACTGCTAGCAGCTCCTCCAGACACACTGGCACTTGTCTGCACATGGCTCCAAGAGTTTGATCGCTGGTGTGTCCTCTCTTTGCAGATCTACTGAGAGAAGATGCGCTTCCACCTCTCAGAACGCCTCTTCCCTGCAGCTGGACCTGCTGAAGTGGTAACTGACAAACAAGGCCCTCTAAGAGTGGCTAAGTGAAGGGACAGACCACTGGGCTGATATTTGAGATAAGGTATTTGAGATATTTGAGATAACCCATTTCAAGGTCTGCTTTCCCTATTGTAGGGAAAACATTAGAAACTTGGAAAGCCCAGGGGGCACCATCAGTTTTCAGACCTTTTGACAACTGATAACAATGTTGAGGAATAACAGTCATTAGCATTTTCTGTTGACAGGGAGATTCTCAGCTGTCAAGTACTCTGAGAAACTGGAAGGAATTAACTCAGAGGTTGTACAGCATAGTGGTGTAGGCACATAACTCGGTCACCTGAGTTCAAATCCCAGCTCTGTTACTCACGAGCTGTGCAATCTTGGGCAAGGTACTTAACTTCCCTGTGAGATGGACAGTACGGCAGTCATTGTGAGGATTAAATGAAGGGAAATGTAAGATGTCTCGGACAGCATCTGCACATGATGTTCAACAGATGTAAACTACTGTTATTTTTAATCAAAATTAAAAAATTTTTAGAATATTTTTTCAATTTGATTTGGGGCTTTCTCTGTAACTCCCCCCCACCCCCTTCTATTCTCTATCCTTTCCTTTTTTTTTTTTTACGTTTTTTAAATTTTCAAATTAATATGAGGTACAAATTTTTAGGTTACATTGTTCTCACTTCCAAGGTAAAGTTCAAGTTGTAGAAGAGCCCTTCACACAGGGGGGTGTGCTGAACATTCTTACATTGTGCACATTAGGTGAGATCCCACTAATCACCCTCCCCCCTCCTCCCCCATCTCAACCTTCCCCTTGTTAGACTATATTTATGTTTTATCATTCATGTGGGCTTATAATTTTTATATATTGGTTTCATATTAGTACTGAATACACTGGATTTTTTTTCCATTCTTGAGATACTTTACTAAGAAGTATGTGTTTCAACTCCATCCAGATAAACATAAAAGATGTACAATCTCCATCTTTTGCTATAACCAAATAATATTCCATGCTATATGTATGCCATAGTTTGTTAATCCATTCATGGGTTGATGGGCATTGGGTTGCCTCCACGACTTGGCAATTATGAATTGAGCTGTATCCTTTCCTTTATTATTAACTTCTTCTGCTGCTGCACTGACCTAAACTATTCCCCTTGGGACAATTTCTAAGGGAGGAATGCTGGAGAGGCTGAGGTCTTCACACTCTTTACTTGTCAGGGACCCAAAGATAAAATTTACTCCAAGCACTCTAAGTGTGAAAAGCCTATGGCCAATGGCTCAGGAGGGTTTATAAGACCAGGCATGGGTCTGCCTTACATGGCTTAGTTGAGCAGACTGTTTATAAACGGACTGTTTATAAGTCACCCATTAGAGGTTCTGGGTTTCAATCCCATGCAGGCCTCAGAGGAGCTATTTTGGGTCCCACTTTAGCTGTTGGAACCTCAGTTTCCCCGAGTTTGGAGCAGCCACAGACCTTATATTGTGAAAGCCTGTGTGACTGCATGTGGCCCAAAGACAGAGACTACCTGCCCTCATCCTACCTGGAGAGATCACCACAGTACTTGGTAACCCAATAAATGCTCCCAGCCAAGAGCTTGCCAAGTGGGAGAACCCCACAATGGTGATGGAAAGGCATCCACTCCCCTAGGCCTTTACTCCAGGCTGGTCATACCCCGTGCCCTCCTGTGTGTGGACCTCGGGGTGGGAGAGCCGAACCAGCAGAGGCAGGGGGATGGATGAGAGGATTCTGGGAAGACCCTGCTGATCTGGGCACATCCATGTGAAAAAGTCACCATGTCACCACATTAGAAGAAAACAACACAACACGTTTTCTTCCTTGCTGGCCAATTCCCTCTTCACTCCTTTAGCACTGAGACTCAACAGGCTTGGTTGGTCCAGACTTGCTGTGAGAGATGCAGAGAGGAGAGAGAAACTCACTGGGAGCTGAGGGCCACACTGCTATCTTCAAATGCTTCACTCCAGTCTCTCAGGGGAAGGCAGGCAGCAGATGAAGGGAGGGAGTGGGGAGGGCCCAGCAAGGGTGGTGCAGTGAGAGGAAGGCCAGAGGAGCAGCCTACAAGAACAGTGTTCTGACATCTCAGTTGATCTAGATGCTGTGGGACCTGTCGGACTCTGGCCTCTACTGTGGCCGCCCTCTACCCCTCAAAGGTGAAATGACACCTCCCGGGGAGCTCCTTTGGAATCTGCCCTGGCCAGAGCCATCAGTGTCAGCCTCCAGGACTCCCTTCTGCACTAGCAACCCACCCCTCCACTGGCCACCAGAGCGAGGGTGTGGATGTTGCCCAGACTGGGCGCTCCCCGCCCTAGGCTTGGGATTTACAAAAGCCCTTTAAACGAGATTGAGGGTCCAAGGGAAAATACTCCTCTCACTCCCATCTCCTCTATATCCCCAAGTATATACTGGCCCATCTGAAAACTCCAGACCCCCAAAGGCCACAGATGGCAGGATTTGGGCTCCCTCCCCTCCCCACTACCCAAGAATGTGAAATACCAGCAAACAAAAGTCTCATCCAAATTAGGAAGCGAGCAACTCTGTCTGCCGGAGTGTGTGCTGCAGGGGCTGTTTTGGGTTTTGGCTTCCCCTACGGGTCCCTTCAAACTCACAATCTTACCAAGACTTGAGCTGTTGTTGACCCCACCTGAGAGTTCTGAGCCATCCCAGCATTGCATACCCTCCCCGAACCTGAGATGCTGCTGCTAACCAGCTGTTCACTCGGAGCCCCCGACTGCTTCTGGCCTCAGCGCCCCTGTCTCCAAGCCTGAGAACAGAGGCCTGTGTGTGCCAGAGTTGTTGGGCATTGGCTCAGGCCCAGGCCTAGCCTGGGGACCCACACATGGGGGTGCATGAGAGAGCTCTGCCAGACAGATGCCGAGATGTGGGCATGTGCCCTGTAACCAGAATCTCAGACCTCCTTCCCCAGCAACAGGGCATGCATCCAAGGCCCGGGCGGAAGACCTGTCCTGTGAGTAAGGGGAACAGGGACCAGGCCTCCTGACCAACTGCTGGGCTACAAGCAGCGATCCAGATCAAGGTCCCTGCCCCCACCCTCATTTACCTTCTTGGGAGAGGATGATGAACTTGGTGGTCTTGAGGGTCTTTCCATTCAGCGTCCAGGTGATGGTGGCTGGAGGGTCCGAGGACACCTGGCACTGGAGTAGCAGCTTCTCACCCTCTGCCACATGAATATCTCGGAGCTTTTCCTTGAAGGTCGGAGCTGTCCCTTGGCTCTCTAATCTTTTTTCATTATCTGTGGCCTCTGCTTGCCCTCTCTTGCAGTTCACATCATTCTTAACCTCTTTCTTGAGTTCTTCTTTCCCAGTTGATTTCAGGGTCTCATCAGGCTTGGCATTGACCACGGGTTTCAAAGTTTCTGCAGGCTTGGCATTGCCCACGGGCTTCAGGGTCTCATCAGGCTTGGCATTGCCCACGGGCTTCAGGGTCTCTGCAGGCTTGGCATT